>NC_079424.1:12456491-12461491 GCF_026213295.1 Gadus chalcogrammus
GTGTATCCACTCAGATGGAGGAGGCAAATGTATGCAGCACCATACAGGCCACGAGGCCGTCGAAGGATTTAACCACACTGTGCTATCACTGCTAAGTTCCCGAGATAAGGAACAGCACATCGACTGGATGCACAAATGACCTGAGCTGACGCATGCTTTTAACAACACTGTTACTGTGTCCCCTGGTTGGTCCCCTTACTACGGGATGTGTGGCAGACACGCACATCTCCCAGTAGAGATGGTGATGGGGACATATGGGCCGACCGAAGGAAGAACCTGTGAGGGATGCATCAGCGCAATGGCACCACCCCTACTTACCGGGGAAAGAGTGCTGCTGGGAGCCTTTCACTGAGGGCTCGGGGTGGAGATGGAGACTGGAGCACTTCTTTACAGTAGCCCCTTTATCCCCGGATCCCCTGTACGAAAAGCAGGCTAGAAGGACGAGAGGGTCCTGAAAAGATGATCCACGGGAACACCAAGGGCCCAGAGTGCCCGTCAGCCCAAGTGGACCTGCCGGGGGCCCCTGCTGGGGGGCCCCTTGGGATCAGGTACAGAGTTGATAAACAGTCCTTCATTAACCAGTCCTTCATTAACCATTTCATATTCAACCCAGACGGTCCACATGGCCAAACCTAGGGCAGAAGGCCAAACCGCCAGGGCAGTAAGTTCTGTCGATTCAACCCATGAAGTGGGGTGGAGTGTCACTGAGATGGGACTGCTTTGTCATGCCGCTTTTTATACGTTTACACTGTTCAGAGTGTCACACTCTTTTAATTCATGTGTTTTATATATGACCCTTTGCACGAGTGTTACAGAGAGCGTCAGGAGGTTGTGATGCATGTTTTTATTAACATTATGCTCACAAGCGTTCTAATTTGACCATGACGTGTGCTAGTGGGTTTTCCCGACTGAAGTCTCGCTACACACAGCAGAATGCGCTGCGGTGCAGAGTCTCTGATTGGATCCCTCAACTGAAAGGACTCACCTGTTAATGAGGGCAGGCCTTGGCCAGGGATGCCCGTTGGAGAGAGAAAATGCTGTGCATGTGGTATGAAGGACTCAAATGCAAGAAAGGGGTAATGTTTTAAACATTTCCTGCCTGCTTTCAGGCAGGAAATGTTGTTTCATGCCTTTTAAATCTCTGGAGGTGTTTTGCTCCAGGTGGCTTGAGGACAATAGCACCAATGGGATCACTGCAAGGAGCGACGCTATTGGCCTAGCTCTGGAATTCATTTGGATGAGTCCATTTCTGTCTGATGCTCTGTCCAACAGTTGAACAAGGAACATTTATCATGAGAGGGATATCATTTGTGTTTTCCATTTTTGAAGGGTAATAAACTCAGATCATGTGTGGGAGCGTGTCTATGTTCCCCGGGTCCTATGTTCCCCTCTTTGTACGCTTTTCCCAAAAAGGGTCCTATGTTCCCCGATATGTATGTGACCGGCGAACATGTTCCCCGGTATGTTACTTTTTCCACCATTACTGCCAAATTCCGGCCGAGATAACTACCATTGCATGTCTTTACCTTTTGAGGAAGAGGGAGAGACGTCGGAGAACCTGCCGCAGTCTATTCATACGCCGGTAAACAAACCCCGAGAAGCCCAATCCTTACGAGAGCTCCCCGCGCTACGGCCATCCGGAGGCGCACAGAGCTTTTGGCCGAGATATTATTATACAATTATATTATATTATATACTATTATTATATAAAGAGCTCCGGGAGTCGCAAACGGCAACAATCACTTTCTCCTCCATGCTGCAGTTCACCCCGGACTGCACTGCGCCGAGTTGGCCGGTTGAACGCTGATTGGCTGTTGCGTTACACTTGTCACTCAGTGGCCACGCTGTTGAACGCCGATTGGCTGTCATCACGCGAATGTCGCGTCAAAGTTTAAATATTTTTAAAGATTGATAGATGGCGGGGAACATAGGACCCTTTTCTGGGAACATAGGACCCGGGGAACATAGGACCCGGGGAGCATAGGACCCGGGGAGCATAGGACCCGGGGAGCATAGGACCCGGGGAACATAGGACCCGGGGAACATAGGGATAGGGATGACCCCTCATGTGTAACCTGTTGTCTATGAACTGGTGAACTCAGGAACAAAGCTGGGCGTCTGGAAGCCTTTTCTTCTAAACTTGGGTTTTACTCTGTATTGGTCCGAGTCACCTCTAAACCCTAGGTGGCGCTTTCGGGTCGCAGCCTACATTGGTACATTTACAAAACAACGATGTGTTCAAAATATGAACCTGGTTGAATCCTTGTTGTCACAATTGCTGCAATAACAGAATCTGTGTGACATGGACACTGGCCCACCACTGTATCCGTTGACAACCACAGGATTACCATTCACTTTGACTGACAAGAAGATCATCCACACTACAATCTTTCATCTATTGCTGTTGCAATTTCACTTACCGAACTGCAATATCACAGGTTATGCTAAACTATATAAACAGGTGTATATATAAATATATGAGTATATACGGCAGTGGTGCAATGGAGGTTTGAGGTTCTGAGAAGTGTTTGTGTGTCTGCTTTCTGATTCAGTATTGGTCTTCTGCTGTAGCAGATGCTGCTGTTTGCTAACGCCTTGAAGCTCTTTGACATTGACAAGATTGAGCGCCGAGCCTGTCCCCTCGGTATCCCTGTTTGTGTCCGTTTCCCTCGTCCCATTAAACGAAAGCATCCTGGACACGACACTTGTGACATGGAAAAGCAGAATATATCTATATATATTATATATATATATATATATATATATATTTATGTGTATGTATTTATATTCTATAACCTTTTGAGAGGACATTCAAGTATTACCTGTCCTACATACACAAACAAAGGCTAGGACACACATCGGTCCTCGTACCCTATTCTTCCTCTCGGACCACGTCTAACTGTCCTCATTTATCGGGGTAACAATGTGTGTGTGTGTGTGTGTGTGTGTGTGTGTGTGTGTGTGTGTGTGTGTGTGTGTGTGTGTGTGTGTGTGTGCGTGTGCGTGTGTATGTGTGTGTGTGTGTGGGGGTGGATTGGTGGATGGGTGGGGGGGTTGCATGTGTGTGTGTGTGTGTCTGTGTGTCTTTGTATGCGTGTAGGTGGATGTTGTGTGGTGGGAGCCGGTCAGTGTGCACATGTTTGTGTGTGTGTGTATTTGTGTGTGGGTGGATTGGTGCTGGGGGTTGCATGTGTGTGTGTCTGTGTGTGTGTGTGTTTGTGTGTGTGTGTGTGTGTGTGTGTAGGTAGGCGTTGTGTGTGTGTGTGTGTGTGTGTGTGTGCGTATGTGTGTTTGTTAGGGTGTGTGTCTGTGTGTGTGTCTGTGTGTTTGTGTGTCTGTGTGTTTGTGTGTGCGTGTGTGTGTTTGTTAGGGTTTGTGTCGGTTAGGCTGTGGGCAAGGGTTAGATATCTATTTCACAAAAAGGGTGTGGTTAAGTATTTCATCATTGTTTTTGCACTAACAAGACATTTTTTAACATGGTAGGACAACATGGTGCCCTTCTATAGTCTCTCATTTGGTCTTTCAGAATAACAAGGCGAAAGTGAGTGGGATGAAAAAAACGCATGAAAAAGAAGAAGACATTTGTAAAGCTCCAGAGCCACCATGTGGTTATAAATGGCACCGCTTTACATCGGGCTCATTGACCTACCCGGGAAAAATGACATGACCACACCGTAACACAAAACAGGAGAAGAACAATTGAGTCTGGCAGCCATATTGCACAGCCAATTATATCTTCCCCCCTCTAGAAACGTGTTTGTGTCGCTCTGCATTTCACAGCCAGCAACTTCTAAACTCCCACCAATTAGTGAGCATCGCAAAACGGGAAACACTGCAGTTGATTGTGGAGCGAATCTTCTGGCGCTTTTCACCGTGAGGCCCAATTCAGAGGGGGGGGGGGGGGGGGGGGCTATGTGTGTGTATTTGGACCGGGGGGGCTGTAGATTGACTGGGGATAACCTTCACAGTCCACTGAAACGGCAATTAGTGGCATTATCGCCTTTAGCGGCCGCTCACACACACACACCCTTTTTTTTTTCACGCCACTGACTGCTCTCGGTCAAAAGCACAGCAACACCATCCGTCACCGCGGAGACAGTCCGTCACCGTGGAGACGGTTGCTGGTGGCGTTTCCGTGGCACCTAAAGGTCACCTTGCGTCAGGAGACACAACAAGCAGGGGGGAAGAGTTTGGAAAGCGGAGGCTTAATTAACAGGAAACGTCGTAATTAGGAAGGAGGTGAGAACGCCGAACACATAGAGGAGTCGGGGTCCACACACAGCGGCCCCTGGAGGGGGGGGGGGGGCCTGGAGAGAGATCTTATTCAGAGGATGGTGGTGGTGGTGGTGGTGGTGGTGGTGGTGATGGTGTAGATGGGACTGGTCGGTGCACTGACTTAATTCCTACTGCATAAAAAGTAGGAACAAATGACGTAAGCGAACAATGTGGCAGCATGTTGGGTCCAAATGATGATTCTTATTTGTTGTAATGTAGGCTTTTTGTAAATACCTCCCGGACAAACCGGCCCATTAGCCTAAGGAAGGGCGTGACCCCAGACCAGTGGGAGGGCAGTGGCAGGGCTCCATCCATACTGGCAGTCCGCCTCACCTCCACTGATCTATTTGTGTCGACAGTCCCTGACAGCTTAAGTGCCACCCGGTATACGGGCTCCATCATTCAGCTCCTGTTTGTATCGCAGCCCCAACCGGGCTCGGCCTGTCTGGATAACAGTCTGTCAGGTTGAGGGATGGAGCAAATTGGACCAGCTGAGACACACCCCCACCCTAACCCCGCCCCCACACCGACGATACGGGTAACTCAGTTAATGACAAGCCGCTCGGAAACCTGTGTTTTTGTACCTCGGTGACAGTGTAATTAACCTCTTGTGGCACTGGGGGGGGGGGCGGGAGGGGTGGAGGGGCACGCAGGGGCATGGGGGGGAGACCCTCTGTACCTGTCTGTCCCCGATGGTTACGGTTGCCGGCGGACACAGGGTCAGC
>NC_079424.1:12466491-12488991 GCF_026213295.1 Gadus chalcogrammus
CACACACACACACACACACACACACACACACACACACACACACACACACACACACACACACACACACACACACACACACACACACACACACACACACATACACACATAGATGACACACTGATAGTCGCTCTATAACGTTTTTTATTTCCATTTTAGTTGGTTACTTTTCCGTCTTACACACACACGCACACACACACACACACACACACCATTATCTTAGTGGATTATTATTGCATATGTTAGCAATCAATTATTCCGTATTCATTAATAAATACGGAATAATTGACTGTACATAAATATTTAAAAACAACCACACCATCCCATTGGCTCACATAGACGATTGTACATGTACCTTTTTCCCGTTCTATCCCTCCTAAGGTTCATCTTTACCCAGAGAGCTTGATTAATCTTGCCATATTGAAGCAGATTAGATTATAAAACCACAGTCTATTCCTCCCCTTCACATCCAGCAGACGAAAGCCCAGCGTCCAGCCCCCCACGGACCCCCCTCCAGGTGGTTCCTTCCACCCACCCAGAGCACCAGGGGGGGACCAAACAGGGGGGCTGTCGAGGTGGGAGCTGTTTGGGGACCATCACTCGGGCAGGCTGGCCTGCTATTGACTCCCTGGGTCCAGAGACAGGCCTCCATTTCATACCCTGCCGAGCTACCATTACAGAGACATTGATCGCCCTGCACTTAAGTCCAAACCCTGCTCTATTGTGGAACCCATCAACCGGGGATCCGGTGACCACAAGTCTGAATGTGTAGGGTAACACACACACACAGGCATACAGGTGCGCACACGTGCACGGACGCACACACGCAAAAATATACACACAAACACACAAATTAAAGCTTCTTATAACCGCAAACTATTTTGCATCTCGGGGCTGCAATATAAATGCCCGCACATTGAAAAAAAAATTTTTATTGAAATTCATAGATTCATTATTTTCATGCATCCACATAATCTAACCCCCAACAGAAAGCTGACAACAACAAAAAATAAGTAAAGCATGATTGCATGCTTTAGTTATTTTGAAAGCATTCTATTCAGTGGATTTCCCCGAATCGTACAATGCCGTCGAACAATACCGCAGTGCAAGGCAACTGCAATTCTAGCATGGGTGGTCCAAGGCCCAGGCTGGGTTACATAGGCGGCCTCTACACGTTGCTTCACAAAAACCGCTGCTTTGTCTGAACCATCTTCTTGACCCCTGCTTTCCAACTGAGAGGCTCCAGGTGTCTAATGATGAAGCCACTTACAGCTCAATAAACATTAGCTCACCACCACTAACCTGACAAGTCCTTCCTCACACTGTCCCCGTGCCCGTCCCCCCCCCCCCCCCCCCCCCCCCCGCCGTCCCCCAGACACCAACCTCTCAGGAACCTTTATCCACTCTTTTAGAAGTACATATTTTTTAAACCTCGACAAGCGCCTTGGCCCAACATAGATCAGGGCTGAACCTTGCTCTGTGACTCAGTGAGACGCGGCCTCCACCAGGGCCATAAATCCAGCGCTCCGGAATAAAGCGAATCCCACGATTAGAAGTCGATGTCTGTCCTCGCTGTGAAGACGGATGGCGGAGAAGGAAAGGCACAAAGTGGGCACCTCCAGGGCACGCAGAAGCCTGTCTACTGTTGTAGTTCCCCCTCCTCCATCCCCCGCCATCCCCTTCTCACTATTACAGACAAACCGGTGTTTCTGCAATATTCATGGGTTTAGACTATTTTTTAACTCTCATTCGGGAATGATTGATGAACGTTGATTCACTAGCACCGTCTCCATTGGCTATTCCACTCACTCCTTGGTAGACCTTTTTTCAGACACATCCTCGTCCCAAACTTAAGAACGTAAGGACACATGTGTACTAGTTTGGAGAAAATCTCAAAGACACACACACACATACACACACTAACAAGGTAGAATGTTAAACTATCTGTATTTGTATATACTGATTGTTTATTCAGATTTGGAATGTGTTATTTATTTGAGAATTTGAAGCAAGCAGCTCAGATGTGTATAATAAAACAGACAGTCTCAGTCCTACTTCGCAAAAAGCCTAAGGCCTACAATGTATAGTCTAAGTCCTACACTGTATAGTCTCAGTCCTACGCTGTATATTTTCAGTCCTACGCTGGGTGGCAAACACTGCTTAGACTGTGTTCTGTTACTCCTAACAGAACACAGACTCATCTGGCCTCGGTTGTTCATCTTTCAGCTCTTCTATATTCACCACTTAAAAGTTGATTTAATCAATCAACACATGAGCTGATCTGTAACCAGCTCACACACACCATAACCCGGCAGCCTCTCACACAACCGCCGCTAATATGACCTGGAGCTGCCGTGCACTGTGACCTTAACAATCCAAATAGGAAACATGGAAATACTGATGTTCTCATTAGGATTTGTGTACACTTTGTTAAAAATTATAGTTTGACAAGTAGCCTAGAATAAACTAAATTTATATTTTGTGACCTTGCTTCGCAAACAAGTAAGGCCCCAAACAAAATGTGACAAAATTGGGTCCTACCCCATTAAAGAAATATCATTTTGAATTTTGGAAAAACATATGAAATTCCACAGAAGCTGGGCCAACCTTGAAAACAGACGTGAATTGGGAAAATTCACTCGAATTCTGAAAATCTGAAAAGAGAATTATTAAATTCTGGAACCCTCTCCAGTGTGTATGTTACTAATAGACGATACCAAACAAGCACTCTCCCAACCACCCAGAGTGAAACCCATCCAGTTCCTTCTCTGTCCATATCACAACAAGAATGCCACATGTAGGCCTACTAATGCATGAAAATATTTGGATCAATGGAAAATGGAATCAATATATAAATTGAAATGCTACAGATTACTATTGATCTACAGATGTCCCAAACAAGGGGATATTGAATTAGCTCCATTACTTAATAATGTAAACCCCCTTACAAAGTAATATGTTTAGAAAATACAGGCTGAGTGACCACAAATCAGCTGTTGAAACCGGTCATGATAGAAACCAATGGTTAGATCGAAAATATTATTTTGTACCCACTGCAAAACAGCTGAAATAGAGACAGAGACACTCTTTCATAAACTCTACCAAAATAAATAAATCTGAAAATTCTTCCCAAATCATTCAAACCAAATCTCTCTCTCTCTCTCTCTCTCTCTCTCTCTCTCTCTCTCTCTCTCTCTCTCTCTCTCTCTCTCTCTCTCTCTATCTCTTTATATAATCTATATATATATATATATATATATATAATATATATATGTTACATGATATATTCTTTTATGTACATATTTATTTCCATGCTTTGGCAACACATTTTTTCATTTAAATGTGAGAAAGAGAGAGAGAGAGAGAGAGAGAGAGAGAGAGAGAGAGAGAAGAGAGAGAGAGAGAGAGAGAGAGAGAGAGAGAGAGTGCCCCCCGGCCGTAATGAAACTTTGAATGGGTGTCTCCTCTCCTTCAGTGCATATCAGGGAGGAGATGAGTAGAAGCCAGAGATTGAAAGTGAGAAAAGCATGAAGTGGCATAGCAGCCCTGTCCCCTGAATCCCCCCCGACCCCCCCCCACGCACACACATACATACACACCATACTTACACACACACACACACCACACACACACCACACACACACCATACACACACACACACACACACACACACACACACACCACACACACACACACACACACACACACACCACACACACACACACACACACACCCACACACACACACACAAACACACAGATACATACACACACCCTCCCACTCTCCCTCTCACAGACACACACACACACACACAAACACACACACACACACACGCACACACACACACACTATAGCATGGTCATTCATCTTGCTTGTCCTCCTGAGTCTCTCTCTCTCAGCCTAAACGACCTTCATGATGGCTAAGCCTTTGAGCGGCTGTCCCCTTGTTGTGAAGCTAGCAGTTAGTGAGCGCACTAATCTGAATCAGGAGCCCAGCTATGAACGCCTCTCGGCGGATCCCGTCCCGAAGCCGCCCTCTGGGTCCCGGTGTACCCCAGTCCACGTGCCACAAGACCCCCTGAGCAGCGCACAAAACTACGGCACGCATAGCGTACGGTTAAGACATGGGGAAGGGTACATTTACACACAGCCCCGTTAGCTCTATACATCTAGACAGTCTTCCTTCCAGCATCCTTCTCACTCGGTTATGTGTTGTCTTTAAACCACTCAGAGACGCGGCGTCAGCAGACCGGACGTCTGGGTTGTGTCGGTCTGCTGCTGACCAGCTGGACACGGGCAAGAGACACTTCATTATACAGATTGCTGCGCACGTCACGAGTGTCAATTAGCCTGCCAAGGTGAGGGCCAGACAGAGAGACAGACACAGAAAGGCAGGGAGTGTTAAAGGGGGGAGGTATCATAGAGCGAGAGGGGAATAAAAAGGGGAGAAGGAGTTAGGCCAGCAGATTGGAGTTAGAAAAGAGATTAAAATGGAGGATGGGTAGGGAAGCAGCAACAGTGTGCAATGAGGGAGAGAGGTAGGAGGAGAGATGGCGACAGGAATTAGGATTGCCAATGCAGAGAGAAAAGAGATAGAGACGGAGGACTGGGAGCGTATCACAGTGTGTGGGTGAGAGAGTGCAAGAAAGAGAGAGAGAGAGAGAGGGGAAGAGTGAAGGGGTCTGATCAATTGTTCATTTTACAAAGTCACTGAGACGTGTCAGCGGTGTCAATAAATGAATTCATTTGTCTGTGAGTCTCCAGAGCATGACACTAAAATACAGAGCTCTACAGAGACAAGGAGGGCCCCTAACCCCAAACCCACATACACACTCTAACAAACACGCACGCACAAACACACGCACATACACGCACACACTCACAAACACATATTTCGACCGCATACACACACAAGCGCGCGCACACAAACACGTACAAACACAGATATATTAAAACATAAACAAATGCAGACATTCAACAAATAACAAACACACATGAGTTATGTTTTGACGCAGAAACATTTAATATGCAAACCCTCACTCACACACACAGACACAAGCAATCCTGTCCATACCAGTAACATGTGCACGTAGTCACAGAGAATATTACATACGTGTGTACGAACCCACACACACACCCACACACAACACACAACACACAAATCACACACAATGCAAATTGTGTGTGATTAGACAACTGCATGTCGCACAAATCTGACCTTGGACAGGGATCTCCATAACATGAGCTGCATGAAAAGCACAACACAAACACACACACACACACACACACACACACACACACACACACACACACCCACCACACACACACCACACACACACACAACACACTCACACACACAAAGGGAGAGGTATCTTCATCTATTTGAATGATAGGTCCCATGTAAGGGGGTTGTGAATGAGGCAGAGGGACTGTCATGGGGGTCTGTGTGATAAGTAAAAGATATTCGACCCATGAAGGGATACGAGAGATGTTGTTCTAGGGAGAGCAGTGGATACAACATTGAATTAAAAAGGGAAAACAACTCCATCCACACACAACTTGTATACACACAAACACACAGACACAACCTGTGCACACACACATACACCCGCTAAAGGAGTAATGCTGGGTGGTCAGACAGACACAGGGGAGCCCATTGTCCCACAATGTGACGGACATCTGTCAACATGTCCAGAGGGTCCCAGACCGCTGGCTGTCCACTGCTTTCATTACAAAGCCATCGCACACAATATACACACACACACACACACACACACACACACCACACCACACACACCACACACACACACACACACACACACACACACACACACACGCGATGAACACTTCTCAGCATTCTCCACTCTCGAAACCCACCCTGCCTTCCTCCCTCCACAGGAAATAAATAAATCTCCCTTCGAGCTCGTATCACCTATTTCTCCTCCATCACTCTCTTTCTCCAGGTGTCTGCCCATCTACCAATCCCTCTCCCTGACTCTATCTATCTATCTATCTATCTATCTATCTATCTATCTATCTATCTATCTATCTATCTATCTATCTATCTATCTATCTATCTATCTATCTATCTATCTATCTATCTATCTAACTATCTATCTTTCTATCCATCTATCATCTATCCACTCTCTATCTGTATATCTATCTCTCTCTATATATCTCTCTGTCTTTCTATCTGCCTGTGTATCCCTCTCCTCCTGACTATCTCTCCACCACCACCGCCACGGACTTCCCCAAACCACCCCCTCAACCAACAGATCCACCACCATCAAAACTACATCCGACACCACCTCCTCCCCCAGTACCACCACCTCAACCCCATGCCACAAACATAAAAAACACCACCACCCCGACCGCCCCAACCACCTACACCACCTTCACCAACGCCGGAACCACCAGCAACATCGACCTTCACCACCACCACAACCTTCATCGCCACCTCCAACTACGACCCCTCCCCCTCCTCCACAGTGCGGTGCACGTCGTGTTTTCAGGGGCTGCTGGGCGGACCGCCCCGGGGCTCTGCCACACATCACGGCTTCAAGAGCAAAGTGCAGGGGGGGCCTCAGCCTGCTGCATCCCATGCTGGACCTCCTCCCAATCACAGCCAGCCTCCCTCCCACTCCCAGACAGCAACATACTCAAACACAACAGTCGACGATGCATATCAACAAAGACCTCAAACACACCCATATACAACACACACACACACACACACACACACACAGACACACAAACACTCACTATGAGCACATCGTTCATAGAGCCACACAACATAGTCCACGTGCAACTTTACTAGGGTGGGGGATGGCATCCCTCAGAATTCCCGTCTTACCTTCTACAATTCACAACCGCCGATATCCATTTTTTTATTTTGCAAGAAGAAAATCTCTCATTACAATCTGTTGATATATCAATATGAACAAAATAATTGTATGAACACAACTATGCTTTACTGTAATCCCATCATTTGCACTATATTCTTTAGTTTGGTGTGCGCTTTCGAAGCGCACAACAAATTACAGAAGATCCTGAAATCAGCACCCCTAGGTGCTGAACAGAGAATGGAGAACATTAACGTGGACACACATACACCAACACGCGCGCTTGCCTTGCGGCAGAAGCGGCAGCAGCTTGCAGCCAAGGTGATAGATAGAGCCCCATGGGAAAGTGTGTGTGTGTGTCTGTTCAATTACAATCATGAGCTTTTTCCGGGAGATCCGTCCTCACCGTCCACCTGAACACAACCTGTGGAGATCACCTTGAGACCGGTCCACTGTCATTATTTTGAGCGCAATAAATGCAAGAGAAACGAGCAACTCCTTGATTGCATTACCATCGCAGGTGATCACCACGTAAGTTGAAAGTGGATGAACGTGAACTTTCCAACAGATGTTGCCAAGAATGAAAAGAGAGAGATATATATGTCAGGGTTCCGGGGTCGAATCTTTTAAAGCACTTGGCACATGAGAAACTATCGATCGGTGTGCCAGGAATTTGTCAACAAAGTTTCCATCCGCTAGAAGACTAGCGGAAATGTCACCATGGTGCCCTTCAGCATCCCCACTCGCTACTGATGATGAGGATGATGGCGGTGTGTGTGGGTGTGTTTCAAGAGAGAGATAGACAGAGAAAGAGAGAGAGAGAGAGAGAGAGAGAGAGAGGAGAGAGAGAGAGAGAGAGAGAGAGAGTGAGAGAGAGAGAGAGAGTTTGGGCCGTCCGTCAAAGCAGCAGATAGGGCAGCAGATGGAATTAAAAAGAGGCTGGCGTGGTCTGAAGGAGCCAACCATGAGACAAGGCCAACACCAACACACACACACACACACAACAAACACACATACACACGTCTGACAGACAGGAGAAAAGATGGCGCATGAGGAATGGTGGCACCCATACAAGAAACGTCTGCTTTTAGACAAACGTTTCTTAAAATTATTACTGTTGTGTTACTGTAAAGTGTTTACATATCTGTTATAAAACCCTGACAGATAGCCAGGACAACTGTATGTATCCAATTAGGCGCAGTTCATTTCTTATATAATCCATAATGGCTACATAATGGCACGTGATCACCACAGGCAACAAAATTATCACCGTCATGAATACCCAGAGGTGTCCAGAAGGATGTACTTAGTACAAGTAGAAGCCTTTATATTTCTGATGAGCAGTATTATGAAAGGTTTGTGCCATAGATAGTATGTAACATTGGTGGTTACATCGGTTTACAATGCAACAACCAATTACATTTTACACACGTGTGGTGCATCCGAAGAATGCGCACACGCATGTTAACAAAGACAGGCTGCTTCTCCATTCAGAGTCCATCTCTGCAGCCTCCTGGGGACATTGGGAACCCTGGTGTGGTGTGTGTGTGTGTGTGTGTGTGTGTGTGTGTGTGTGTGTGTGTGTGTGTGTGTGTGTGTGTGTGTGTGTGTGTGTGTGTGTGTGTGTGTGTGTGTGTGTGGGAGGTGTGTGCATGTGTGTTTGTATATGTGTGAGTTTTTGAGTGTGTGTGTGTGTGTGTGTGTGTGTGTGTGTGTGTGTGTGTGTGTGTGTGTGTGTGTGTGTGTGTGTGAGCATGGGTGTGTGCATGCTTGGGTGTGAGAGAGAGAGAGAGAGAGAGAGAGAGAGAGAGAGGAGAGAGAGAGAGAGAGAGAGAGAGAGAGAGAGAGAGAGAGAGGAGAGAGAGAGAGAGAGAGAGAGAGAAATGCAACAGGAAGTGCAACAGGGAGTGAGGGAGAGCATGAATGAGGCAGAGAGAGAAGACAAGTAAAGACAGAAGTGTGGTGTTTTCTTAAGCCACTGCTGTGCTTTTTAATGAATCATCCCCTGACTGGGAAGGCTGCCCACCGCCCATACTTTCCCCAGCCAGCAGCTCCAGTCTGATTCATGGAAACCAGAGGCTTTGACGGCGCCTTCTGCAGTGTATACAAACAATACATCTATAGTGGTGACGCAACAGGGTCACCTGACCTCTTACCTCTGCATCCTAAGGTTCATGAACTCTATTCAGAGGTATCTTGTGATGTCATGGATACTGATTTGCATTTTAGTTCACACTAAGCCGGCCCGCACAAACACACACACACACACACACGCACACACACACACACACACACACGACGGAAGAATCTTAAACCACATCGAGTGCGTGTGTTTGTGCGTGCGTGTTTGTTAGAGTGTGTATATGGGTTTGGGGTTAGGGGCCCTCCTTGTCTCTGTGGGGGCGGGGGGGCATGCGTCCATTTCCTCGTATTTGTCCAACGTCCAATGTTTTCCACTTGAGGACACCTGGGAAAACAAAATGGCGGCGCAACGACGACCCCAACCGTTAGCCACGGGCTAAGTCTCATACAGAACAGAGGCCTTTCTCTATACCAGCGCCTTCAGCATACAGCGTCTTCTTTAAGCCACTAGTTCTTTGGTCAAGTTCCACCATGACTCATTTGTCTCCTTCATCTCGTTCAGACCGCCTCAGCATTGAAGTCCCCGTCTTTCGGGCTCCCCGTTCTTCTTCTTCTCATCTTCCCCCTCTCAACACATCGTCTCCGGTCGACGGCCGTTCATCAGCGTCACTTTGCTAATGCCAGTGTGTGTCGAGGTGTGTGAACTCCAATCGGCCCGCGCTATAGCCGCCGCTGTCTCAGCCGGCGCAGCCGTAGCCCTGCCTTTTCATCTGGTGCATCAGCCTCAAATTGGCCTTCACACACGCACACACACACACACACACACACACACACACACACACACACACACACAGACACACGTGCACACACACAGGTGCACAGACACGCACGCACACACGCACCACGCGTGCACACACACAGACGCACGCACACACGCACACACACACACACACTCACACACACACACACACAACACACACACACACACACAGTATAATATGTCCCTTTTTTCATACATATCCGCAGAAACAGAAACACACATAGGCAACATCATATACAAATCTGCACACACACGCACACAGATGAGTCATGCTGAGAGTGTCAGCACACATGAATGTCACGTATGTTCCTGTGCAAAATCGCAAACATACACCACCCATCCCCTTTCCTCTTTCTCTGCTGGTGGAAGCTGTTGGGAGGAGGGGGTGGGGGGGCTGTCTGAGTAGACTGTCCATCTCACAGATGAGGACACCTTGTAGAGGGGGAGGTAATGTCGCACTGCTGGGACCCTGGAAGGGCTGGGGATAAGTTGGGGGTGGATGGGACACAGATGAGTGTGTGTGTGTGGTGTGTGTGTGTGTGGTGTGTGTGTGTGTGAGTATCATAATTTAAAAAATGGGGCATCAAAGGGAGCAGGAGACGAGGGGAAGATACGCGGTGAGGGAAGAGAACGAGCAGGTGGGATGTCCTTCAACAACAAATTTGCCTCGAACTAAACTGCTTCGTAAAACGGGTGACCGGCCGTAATGGTTTGCTGCGCGTTTGCATCTGTGTCTCTGGATGCATGTGTGTTTGTGTGTGTGTGTGTGTGTGTGTGTGTGTGTGTGGTGTGTGTGTGTGTGTGTGTGTGTGTGTGGTGTGTGTGTGTGTGTGTGTGTGTGTGTGTGTGTGTGTGTGCGTGTGTATGTGTGTGTGTCTGTGTGTCTGTGTGTTTGCGTGTGTGCGTGTGTGTGTGTGTGTGTGTGTGTGCGTGTGTGCGTGTGTGTGTGTGTGTGTGTGTGTGTCGAAGTGTGTGTATGTGTATGGGGGGGGGGGGGGGGGGGGAACTAGGGTCATGTAGGAGAGAGTAATTTTACCGGGATAAAGAGTGCTGCTTCTGTGTTAATGTGAGTGTCAATGAGCATTAGGTCCCTCGAACAACCCTCTCTCTCTCTCTCTCTCTCTCTCTCTCTCTCTCTCTCTCTCTCTCTCTCTCTCTCTCTCTCTCCCTCTCTCTCTCCCCCCCCCCTCTGGCTCTCGCCCCCTCCCCCATCCTCCTCTCTTTCTCTCTGCTGTCTATCGCTGTCATTAATGACACCACTATTTTTGGGGGCGGGGTGGGTTGCTGCGTTAAAAACAATAGACAATAATTACTCCCTTTCTCCCACTCTCTCTCAATACAGTACGTCTTTCAGAGCGAAAGCAGATGAGGGAGAGGGGGTGCAGCGAAGAGGGAGGGAGAGAGGGAGGGGAGGGGAGGAGACATGGATGACTAACAATTACAACACGATAGGGGTTGGGTGTCATTACCGCGCACATTAACATGCGCCAAGTAATTATCCTTAGTATGTGTGTGTGTGTGTGTGTGTGTGTGTGTGTGTGTGTGTGTGTGTGTGTGTGGTGTGTGTGTGTGTGTGTGTGTGTGTGGTGTGTGTGTGTGTTGTGTGTTGTGTGTGTGTGTGTTCGTGTGTGTGCATGTGTGTGTGTGTATGTGTGTGTCAGAGAGAGAGAGAGAGAGAGAGAGAGAGAGAGAGAGAGAGAGAGAGAGAGAGAGAGAGCGAGCAGAAAATGAGTCTCAAAGACGTCCGTGGTTGTGCTGTTGGCGCCGTGCTATAGGTCTGCAACACCTCCCAGGCTTCGGCCTCTGTGCGCAATCTACCCGGAGCATCCCGCACATCACTGTTCCATGACGGGGTCTTGAGCTCCGCGCTCTCCCCCCCCCCCCCTTTCTATCTCTCTCTCTCTCTCTCTCTCTCTCTCTCTCTCTCTCTCTCTCTCTCTCTCTCTCTCTCTCTCTCTCTCTCTCTCTCTCACTCTCTCTCGTTCTCCATACATCTCTCTCTCCAACTCTCGATCTCTGTTTCCGACCCATCAGAATCCATGCAAAGCGATGAGCAGCCCGTGGAAAGCGGCGGGTCAGCGGAGAAGCGCTCTCAGAAGGCGCTGCTAAGCGGTGGCGACTTTTCAGCCAATCGCTGATTTATTTAACCTCGTGGAGCGTAGGATAGGACACTGCATCAATGCCTCCTCAATCTCCACTGTCAGCCACCCTCGAGGAACTCATACTTTGGCCAACCGTGGATAAACGCCCTCTACACTTGAACAGGGTATATTTTATATTTTACGCACGAAAACAGCACAATTTGGAGACACTCGTCGATTCAAGGAGAATCCGCCTGTTTATAAAAACACACCTATTGAACAAAACATTGAAGTACTTTTAAGCCCGCAGGTACATTCGTAAGTTATGAGCCAGAGTCAGCCGTATGTCCGTGATGTCCAGGGAACACGTTTGTACCCCAAGTCTCCCTCTGACCCTGTCTCCGCTGCACGTTGACCGTGCAGCAGCACCGTCAACAGACAACGATGAATGCGGAGATTAAAATGAAAAGCAGTGGCTTACCGAAGTCTCTCAACTTGAGGGCATAACCAAAGGCAGATTGTAAGGATCCAGGGGAGAAGGTGAAGGCTGCTGCGGCTGCCTACTTTCTGCTCCTCCGCGCCACTTGCCAACCCGTCTCCAACTGTCCCTCCAAGCCCCCGGTGCAGCTGATGGATCCCAGGCATAGACGATAGAGAGAAGGTGTCGGGGTGGAGGGGGGGGGGGGGGGAGTCGAGGCGAGCCGGGGGGCGCCGCCGCTCCGTAGCGGGGCTACAACTCTGGTTCTTATAACGCAAAGAAGGGGGTCGTGTCTCCCCCTCGTGCCAGCGCACCACCCAGGGGTAGGTATTTCAACGAGGCACCCCAAAGATATCGTTCCGCACAAAATGTAAAGTTAGATCGGGGGAAAAAAAGTGTATAAATCCCCCCAGGAGCGAAATATTAGCAATGTTCAGGCGAATGTTCCACGCAAGTTGGTCCGGTCCCCCTCGGTGTGTTGGGGGGGGCCAGGGAGCCGACGATCAGGTCGCGGGAGGGATGCGAAAGTGACGCTGGTGGTGTGGTGCTGATGATAGTGGCGCTCCTCCCGCTCCTCCCGAGCACGGATCGATTTGACAGCAGAATGCAACGCGATCTGTCTTCCCCATCCCAACACGTGCTCAGCACCGCCCCGTTTGCATCTCTCAGCCGAACGGACGCACGGCACGGTGATGTCATAGTTTACAAGTTGTATGGGTGTGTGTGTGTGGGGGGGGGGGGGGGGGCGGGCCAGAGGGGCTCTGCTATAATGAAGCCAACTACCGATGTAGGTGCTTTAAAGAGACGAGGGCGAATCGGGGAGAGATTAACAACGACACGTAGAACCGAGCGCCGGTTTTACAGCGTCCCGGGTCGTGCACCGGGAAAGGCCCTCAATACGGGGAGAGGCCCACCACACTGGGAGAGGCCCACCACACTTGGAGCTGGGGGCTGATTGAAAGACCAGATGCCTCGACTGGGGTGTGTGATCAAATCGACCGCACTCCAAATCGCACGGCAACTAGTCCATCTCGCTTCCACTATTCGATCGTATTCCAAATTTCAACACCCTATTCTGCCCCAGCTGTTAACGCAGAGGTCTGAACCCCCCCCCCCATCCCAACTGAGATGTCAACAGAATGTAATCAACATCGCCTCATAGCCGTTACAGCTTTTCAATTATTCCGATCAGAGGACATTCTGTGAGGTAAGTGGATCATGGCCGTTCACTGCTGGTGCTTCTTCTAAAGTCATTAAGACCTGAGTAGGGTCGATGGCAACCAACGACCCCGGGAGACCATATAGCCAACTACAGAGGGGATTGTAAAACAGAGTCCAGGCCAATATATCATAACATCTAATATACTAAGCAGAATGTGGCAAGTTCACTGACGCCGACTGGTAATAATAGTGAAATGTTAATAAAAATATAATGTTTTCATCTACTTGGGCGATCTAATTGAAACCAAATATGAACATTTGAGGTCTTCTAAAAAAAATATTAATTAATTCAAGGAAGGCCTGTATATATAACCATGAGAAGTCCTCACACCATATCAACTGAGCTGAATGTGTTTACAATCCATCCACTGACATGTGTGTCAGCATGGATGTGTCGGTATGGATGGCTTCTGCGTGTGGATGGAAGATGCATTCCATGTCTGCTTGTCCCAAGGCTTTGACTTTCTCTATTTACACAAATTTTCAGCAACAGAACGTTTAGAAGAAAACCAACAGTAAACCAACTAGCCTACAGGGAGTGCAACGCTGCGCGGTGTGGGTCTAAATCACTAAAGTAAACAGCAAACATATTAATATTAACACTGTTTTGGGCTGGAGCTAAAGATACATAAAGGCAGTCATGCATGTATGCCAAGAGAATTGCAGCTTAATGCTGAACGTGTAAAAAGGACTTCTTGACGTATTGTGTATCAGAGAACCGGGTAATAGGATACACCCCCCCCCACACCCTCAACCCAGTACCCTTTCGAAGAAAACATAAGGAGAAATCTGGTCATAACTTGAGGAATACATCTACCCACTGAATCAATACTCCTGCAATATTCTTCCTAAGAGAGAAGAGGGTTTTTTTCTCGCAGGGCGCTTCGAAAAGTGGTCAAGAACATTTGGTTTGTTTTTTTAAATGAATGACGATGAATGAATGAACTAGGGTTCTGGAACAATAATTTATTTATTTTATTGCTGAATAATGTAAGTTTTTTGGATGATAGACATGGTGGTCAATCAATGGTAAACTAGATTGGTATTTGATATGCACAAATAATCAGTAAAACACAAGCATCAATCACTGATAGGTCTGATTAGAAAGGAAATTGCAAAATGGCAGCCACCAATCAAAGCGTTATGCATCTCAGAAATAGTCATGAAAAGCAAAGCTCCAATTTAGTGACCTTGTCTTGTCGACCTATATAGGCCTACCGGATTCCTACTGAAGCAAGCAACAGCATTCCCCTGCAGAGCTAAATGTGCAATGTTATAGCCTAGACCTAGCCAATTGCTTCAAATAATGCATCCCCAGCGACAAAGATTTAACAAATAAAACTAGCTAGTGCTTTGCTTTAGTGTCAAAGGTTCAAGGACAATTGGTGATGATGAGCCATTCTGACATAAGAAAACCAAACAATAACAACTCCAGTCCAGGTGCTACATCTCACCACACCTCACAACCTCAAATAACGGTTGCAGCAGAGAATGAAGTGGGTTTGCGAGTGAGCTGTGATTAACGTGCCAATCACACACGCCAATTAAGCCTGTGTGCCAAACGCACGCGCAGTGTTGGGACACTTGAATCACAGGCGATGACCCCTTTTTACAGAGACATCATCGTGGGACAAACAGTTTGTACACAGCTCATAATGCTAATTATGAGTCTGCTGCTCTTACCAAGACACATGGTCCAAGGTCAATGTGTTGTTACCTTACCTTCATCCGTTCAGTCTACTACCTGTGCACTGGTAGGCCTACATAAAAGTAGCAGACAAATAAATAGTTCTACGTTAGGCCTCTGTGAAAAGGTTCATTAAGCTGTAAGCTTGACTGCATAGTAAACAGAGCGGCTACATACTGATGCCTTATGCTTGCCGTGGCTGTCCATTTGGATTTCAAATGTTTCTATGTAGAAAAGTATGCATAGAAAACCGGTTCTGGCATCGATCTCAAGCTGCCACGAAGGTTAATGAGAGCAGACATCTTGGTTTCTCTGTTTTTGATCCCTTGCAAAGAGATTCTTCAATTCCTTACGAGGTCACCGGCAGTAACCCAAGGAGGATGCCCATAAATAGTGTCCATGCTAGACAGGCCTAATGTCTGTCAATACTCAGAAAGTTCAACCACAACATCCGCAAAGAGCAAGTACATGCCGAATAGAGATTGCTTTTTTCCTAAAACCAAAGAAATAGTGTGGTTTACGTATAATGTTTCAATGTCGATGTGGATGTGAATATAAATTACCATGAGCTGCGGAACAACGTTGGAGCCACACGCCCGGTTTCAGGGAAAACGTCTTTCATATGTGGTACTGCACTGCCACCCAGTGGTAGAGGTGAGTTATTGTTTTCTAGAAAGACAGTCTTTTTGAGGTCGTTGTGATGTATCGTTACAACAGTAACAACTCAACAAACCCTCTAGCGCATTGCCCTAGCCCTTTCCTCAAACTTGAACTCACTAAAATAATGTAACTCCCCACAATCAAGTCAAGAAGTATCAGCAAGAATTATCCAGACAGAAGGTCTACTTTCCCCCTGCCAAGGTCAAAGAATGATTGATTAAATGCAAGTTAAATCAAATCCCTCACGCCTAATGTGAAGAAACGAGACATGAATACTTGCTTCAGCACTTTTACGATATTTTATTCAAAATACTCCACGGCTGGTGAATATAAATTAGAAAGACTGTGTCAGACCCAAAGAACAAAAAAGGTATGACTCAACAGGGCCTCATTGATAAATATAAGATCAAGTAAAGGCAGGAAACAGAAGGAACGGCCCTCTTATCTCTCACTACAGCATATGAACGTTGCATCACACTGTTTACAATTTTAATTAGTTCCCTTTTGGACAAACATGCTCTTAAACAAACTCTTAGTCAATTGCAAACACCATTGAAACTCATTATTTTCTGACATAAACTGACATGGTTGTTTTCTTATGCATACACGTATTTCCTACATACATGTAGCTAAAAAGAGCTGAAGCTACATTTCAAGAGGTCAGAGATAGGAATTAACTCTCAAATACTTTACGTTATCCAAAGACATAGCCAATCTTGTCAACAGGGCAGGCTATTCAAATAGGATTCTTTATAAAATCAAACTCAAAGCAGAGTGACACTCTATCTCAAGCTACCGTTTTCTACATTACACATATGTTAATGCGCAGCTAGCTGCACCAAGGATTGGCAATATCTATTTGGTTTCTGATTCTGGTCATTTCTGGTTAGAAATATGACAGCAGCTGGTGCAGGTAATATATCATGTTATCAGTTTTGAACCGGTTTATACTGCCAAACTGCTTTTACATAGGAAGGAGTTCAATAGAAAATACAGCTATTTCCATCCATGATTGCTAATGGTGTAGAATCATTTTTAACTGTTTTTCACAGTAAGTGCATCAGAATAATATGATATCGTGAGGGTGAATCATTCCTGCAAAGACAACATTAAATAACATTTACAGTGAGTATAACTTTCAGAGTATGATGCGTTGCCCAGCAAAGAAGGATGTTAGCGCAGCAAAAAAAAAAAAAGAGTGCTAAGGTGCTCAAACATGTGCTGCTGTTAGTCAGCTGTGTGTGTTTTGGTGGAGGATTGGGGCCAGACATTATCATACTCATCATTTAAATGTCAAATCTGCCAGTGTTGACATGGTTACATTATATAGATAGAGGAATATTATGCACAAATGAGCGAACAGAAAATCGAGTATTTCAGGTTGTCTGTAGAGCTCATCAACGGGTGTTCATTTCCCATTCACGAATATCAACGATCACACACTTAACCCTGTTCCCCTTTGCATGCCATTCCTTTTTCTGATTTTTCTTTGCTCAGTATTTTTGGAAAGACATTTCCACAGCGATTTAACTTTGAAATAACTACACAAAGAGTTTCACAGTTCTGCTGGACATACGAGGCGGGTGCGGGCTGGATACGTCTTACTCTGAAACTCAGAATCCTGACTTGACAGCTCTGAGGAGTCACTGTATAGCCGCCGTGAAGGATCAGACGATGAGACGTGTGTGTGTGTGTGTGTGTGTGTGTGTGTGTGTGTGTGTGTGTGTGTGTGTGTTGTGGTGTGTGTGTGTGTGTGTGTGTGTGTGTGTGTGTGTGTGTGTGTGTGTGTGTGTGTGTGTGCGTGCGTGCGTGCGTGCGCGCGCGCGAGGGAGCGTAAAAGCGTGTGTGTGTGTGTATGCGAACAGCTGCTCATTAGCTCACTTTGTTAGTGGCTGTGCAAAATAAGGAGGACCAGAGCTAATGACGAAACATCTTACAGCGTCCAAATGCTTTCTCTTTCAGAGTCGAATGTCAGTTAAAATCCGTCCCCGCGTCCATCAAAACCCCGCCATCCTTCGACACATCCCCCCATCCTCCCTCCCCGACTCCAGCCTACCACTCCCTCATCCTCCCTCCCCATCCTCCTCCCCAATTTGATAATGGCTTAAGTTAATTATCAAGGATTAATAACTTTATCGATTTTCTGTCTATCTACTTTTTTCTGCCTAATACTTCAACAATTGTGCCACTAGGATCATTTGTTCATCATGGGTCATTATTAATTGAATATGTTTTTCTTGGCTGTTTGTCTCGAGAGAGCAAGCCCATGTAAGACTTCAGTTCAGACTCTGGTAACTTGTGATGTGCCATTGCTATAATTAATGTTCAAGACTTAATTATGAATCGGTTAACCTCATCAAAAACACACTGTGAGGTGCAGCCCTACTCAGGACGCTGCATCGATAAGAAAGATTATTGTGAATGCTGTCCCAGTCCAATGTGTGCTGTGTGTGTGTCCTGCGCTTTGGGCATTTGTGAACTGGACACACTCCTCCGTGACGGGGGGGAGTGGGGGCGAGTCTACAGTTCATCGCGCTGGGGTTGGGGCCGCCACTTGGGATGGTGCATTACGTAGGAGGTGGCCTCCAGCACCAGCCGCATGAACTCCTCCACCTGGAAGGAGTAGTTGGTGAACTTGGGGTGGGCTCCCAGGGTGGGGTGGTGACCCTGGGGAGGAACACAGAGACAGCAACCAAGCCAGCCAGGGTTAGTGTGCCATTGTGAATCCTAACGCACAGGTCCATCTGTCTGGCTGGGGGGGGGCTGTGTGTGCATGTGTGTTTAGGGGTATGGGTAGTGAGAGGTGTTCGGAGGAATTGACAGGCGATAAGGGAGGTCCCCTAACCTTGTCTTGTGGGACCACTTTGCTCCTTTTCTGCCAAGTTACGTATCTGATGCCCCGCAGTCTAGCCAAATCTCTGTAGCAGCTCTCATCCTGACAATTATACCTGGAAGGGAAAGACACAGGCATGTTATCTCTCTCTATCTCTTAAACTACCTTTCTCTCCTTGCTTCAACTTTGTCTTTATCTCAGTGGTACAAATACACGCACGGACACAACAGCTGCTTCACACCTACACACACACACACACGCACGCACGCACGCACGCACGCACGCACACACACACACACACACACACACACACACACACACACACACGCACACAAACACACACACACACACACATTCCGAAAGTATTCAAACACACACACACACATTCTGAAAAACACACACATTCAGAAACACACACACACACACAATCAGATTCGTTCCGCATACAGACAGACAAACAGATGGATGTGACAGGGCTCACAGCTCAAACGCAACAGCCCAATCAGGCAGGAAGAGGAGGTGTGTGAGGCCGGCTCCATGCATCCCTATGAAGACGTCAGAGTTGTGGGTGATCCTCAGCTGCTCCAGGAACAGAACGTCCCTAAACAGAGAGAGGTGGACAGAATCCTAAATCACATGCCCTCACTGTTGAAACACCATGATTAGCCTATTCTATGCCATGAAAACCCATACAATACAATATTGTATTCCGAACCTCTAAGATCCAGTCAGCTAACGTTGACCAAAAATGGTTCATTGTTTTATTTTCAATAAATGTATAGGACATGTAGAGACAGGAGGAGTAGAATCCATTTGTCCATTATTCTGACATTGTTGATATGAATCCTTTGCATACAACCAACCCCTTCAGACTCACTTGTATCTGTAGTCCACCACGTTAACCTCCAGTAATGCCACAGTCTTCAGGGCATTGACAAGCTTTAAGCACAACAAAGGGGTTAGCTGATGATGATTATGGACATAAATTAATATAAATCACAAGCTGTTTACAGTAAAACATGTTTCCACACAGCTACTCCGAGCAGGTGGACAGAAGTGTGAAGAAGGGCCCATAAGTTGTGGATCAGGAGAGAGAAATGAAAGAGTGAGCCAGGGCGTGCAATCGAGAGAAACAAGCTAGTGCAAAGGAGAAAGAAGGGTGGGGTACAAAGGAAGAAAGAAAGAGTCAAAGTAATAGTCCTACCTCAGCCTGGTTTATAATCCTTCTGTATTCTGTGCTGCGTGCCAGCAGAGTCACGCGGACGCGGCCCTCCTGGAGACAGCAACGTGGAAGACGGTGATGGATCAAAGACATGAACCGGGTTTCAGCTATGAGGCATCATCACCGAATTGAGAAACCCATCAAAAGTGGCAAAACTGACCTCAGTGGTCTCTTTCAGAAATGGTCATTTTAATTAAATCTCATTATCTGAAATTAGATTGGAATCATCTGTAATCATTTATTAATTTTTTACGCATCATTTTCTAAAGGGGACTAGGATAAGGTTGTAAAAGGAGCACAGGACATTATATACTAAATATAATCCTCTACTGCCCCCTTGTGGAATTAATAGTTCTTTAATCAAACAAAGAAACACCACAAGTTGTCAATAAAGGTCAATAAAAAAATCTGGATTCGGCGCTCTCACCGCCGCGGCAAGGGTTTGATTCCCGGTTAGGGAGCACAATTTTATTAGTGATGTCCAAGCAATTCATTTACGAACCACTGTGTTAGTGATATCAAAGTATGCAACGGCAAAGTGAATAACCAATAAAAGCCGAAATCCATGTTACCCTATTACTGCGAAATGTCGAGAATATGAAATAGATAACATCATTTAGCTGTTAAAAACCAGCCTTCTGAATGTCAAATTGTAAGTTGTTACTACAGCTCCCTGGTGGTCTATTGGTTAGGATTCTCCGCTCTCGACGCCGCTGCCCGGGTTCGATTCCCGGTTAGGGAACACTTTATTAATAGTGATGTCCAAGCAAATCATTTACAAACCACTGTGTTAAGTGATATCAAAGTATGCAACGGCAAAGGGAATAATCAATAAAAGCTGAAATCCATGTTACCCTATTACTGCGAAATGTCAAGAATATGAAATAGATATCATAATTTAGCTGTTAAAAACCAGCCTTCTAAAAGTCACATTGTTATTAAACACTACAGCTCCCTGGTGGTCTAGTGGTTAGGATTCGGGGCTCTCACCGTCGCGTCCCGGGTTCGATTCCCGGTTAGGGAACACAACATTATAGGTGAAGTCCAAGCTAATCAAAGATGACCCACAGTTATCAACCAATGTCCTAGTATTCAACGTCAAGTTGAAAAACGAAAAAAAGTAGACTGCCATGTTAAATCTTTACAGTGAAATATCAAGAATAAGTAATAGATAACATAATTTAGCTGTTAAAAACCAGCCTTCTCAAAGTCAAAGTGTTATTTAACACTACAGCTCCCTGGTGGTCTAGTGGTTAGGATTAGGCGCGGGGGGGGGGGGAGGATTGTATCGTGAACCTACGGACTTCAGTGGGGGTTTCATTCCGTTTGTGCACGGCACCTTCTCAACGAGCAGGTGTGCGCCTGCAGCCAGAGGGGGCACCAAAATACCTATTCCCCACACAATGTTATGTCGCACTTCATTGATAACCGCTACGCAGCGCGTTTTTTTTTTTTACTGCTCGTGGCGCCCCCCATGTGATTTGACGCCCCCCACAAATATGCTGCCCCGGGCGACTGCCCGGTTCGCCCGTGCCTAAAACCGCCACGGATTATAGGTGAAGTCAAAGCTAATCAAAGACGAACCACTGTTATCAACCATTGTCCAAGTATTCAACGGCAAGTTGAATAACGAAAAAAAGTATACATCCATGTTAAACCTTTGCAGCGAAATGTCAAGAATATGACATTTTCAACATAATTTAGCTGTTAAAAAACTTGCTTTCTGAATGTAACATTGTTTTTTGTGGCTACAGTTCTCTGGTGGTCTAGTGGTTAGGATTCGGCGCTCTCACCGCCGCGGCCCGGGTTCGATTCCCGGTTAGGGAACACAACATCATAGGTGAAGTCCAAGCTAATCAAAGACGAACCGCTGTTATCAACCAATGTCTAAGTATTCAACGGAAAGTTGAATAACGAAAAAAAGTATACATCCATGTTAAACCTTTGCAGCGAAATGTCAAGAATATGACTTATTCAACATAATTTAGCTGTTAAAAAACTTGCTTTGTTAATGTAACATTGTTTTTTGTGTCTACAGTTCCCTGGTGGTCTAGAGGTTAGGATTCGGCGCTCTCACCGCCGCGGCACGGGTTCGATTCCCGGTTAGGGAACACAAATTTTTAGGTGATGTCCCAGCAAATGAAATACGAACCAATGTTTACAACCAATGTCGAAGTATTCAACGGCAAGGTGAAGAACAAAAAAAAGTAGACATCCATGTTAAACCTTTACAGCGAAATGTCAAGAATATGACATTTTCAACATAATTTAGCTGTTAAAAACCAGCCTTCTGAAAGTCACATTGTTAGTTGTTACTAACGCTCCCTGGTGGTCTAGTGGTTAGGATTCGGCGCTCTCACCGCCGCGGCCCGGGCTCGATTCCCGTTTAGGGAAGACATTATTATTAGTAATGTCCAAGCAAATCATTTACAAACCACTGTGTTAAGTGATATCAAAGTATGCAACGGCAAAGTGAATAATCAATAAAAGCCGAAATCCATGTTACCCTATTACTGCGAAATGTCAAGAATATGAAATAGATAACTTAATTTAGCTGTTAAAAACCAGCCTTCTCAA
>NC_079424.1:12496491-12511491 GCF_026213295.1 Gadus chalcogrammus
AGAATATGACATTTTCAACATAATTTAGCTGTTAAAAACCAGCCTTCTGGAAGTCACATTGTTAGTCTTTACAACAGCTCACTGGTGGTCTAGTGGTTAGGATTCGGCGCTCTCACCGCCGCGGCCCGGGTTCGATTCCCGGTTAGGGAACACAACATTATAGGTGAAGTCCAAGCTAATCAAAGACGAACCACTGTTATCAACCAATGTCCAAGTATTCAACGTGAAGTTGAATAACGAAAAAAAGTAGACAGCCATGTTTAATCTTTACAGCGAAATGTCAAGAATATGAAATAGATAACATAATTTAGCTGTTAAAAACCAGCCTTCTCGAAGTCACATTGTTAATTATTACAACAGCTCCCTGGTGGTCTAGTGGTTAGGATTCGGCGCTCTCACCGCCGCGGCCCGGGTTCGATTCCCGGTTAGGGAACACAAAATTTTAGGTGATGTCCAAGCAAATGAAATACGAACCAATGTTTATAACCAATGTCGAAGAATTCAAGTATTCAATTTAGCTGTTAAAAACCAGCCTTCTCAATGTCACATTGTTATTTAACACTACAGCTCCCTGGTGGTCTAGTGGTTAGGATTCGGCGCTCTCACTGCCGCGGCCCGGGTTCGATTCCCGGTTAGGGAACACAAATTTTTAGGTGATGTCCCAGCAAATGAAATACGAACCAATGTTTATAACCAATGTCGAAGTATTCAACGGCAAGGTGAAGAACAAAAAAAAGTAGACATCCATGTTAAACCTTTACAGCGAAATGTCAAGAATATGACATTTTCAACATAATTTAGCTGTTAAAAACCAGCCTTCTCAAAGTCACATTGTTAGTTGTTACTACAGCTCCCTGGTGGTCTAGTGGTTAGGATTCGGCGCTCTCACCGCCGCTGCCCGGGTTCGATTGCCGGTTAGGGAACACATTTTTATTAGTGATGTCCAAGCAAATCATTTACAAACCACTGTGTTAAGTGATATCAAAGTATGCAACGGCAAAGTGAATAATCAATAAAAGCCGAAATCCATGTTACCCTATTACTGCGAAATGTCAAGAATATGAAATAAATAACCTAATTTAGCTGTTAAAAACCAGCCTTCTCAAAGTCACATTGTTATGTAACACTACAGCTCCCTGGTGGTCTAGTGGTTATGATTCGGCGCTCTCACCGCCGCGGCCCGGGTTCGATTCCCGTTAGGGAACACAACATTATAGGTGTAGTCCAAGCTAAGCAAAGACTGTTATCAACCAATGTCCAAGTATTCAACGGAAAGTTGGATAACGAAAAAAAATATACATCCATGTTAAACCTTTGCAGCGAAATGTCAAGAATATGACATTTTCATCATAATTTAGCTGTTAAAAAACTTGCTTTATGGATGTAACATTGTTTATTGTGACTACAGTTCCCTGGTGGTCTAGTGGTTAGGATTCGGCGCTCTCACCGCCGCGGCCCGGGTTCGATTCCCGGATAGGGAACACAAATTATTAGGTGATGTCCCAGCAATTGAAATACGAACCAATGTTTATAACCAATGTCGAAGTATTCAACGGCAAGGTGAAGAACAAAAAAAAGTAGACATCCATGTTAAACCTTTACAGCTAAATGTCAAGAATATGACATTTTCAACATAATTTAGCTGTTAAAAACCAGCCTTCTGAAAGTCACATTGTTAGTTGTTACTACAGCTCCCTGGTGGTCTAGTGGTTAGGATTCGGCGCTCTCACCGCCGCGGCCCGGGTTCGATTCCCGGTTAGGGAACACAACATTATAGGTGAAGTCCAAGCTAATCAAAGACGAACCACTGTTATCAACTAATGTCCAAGTATTCATCGGAAAGTTGAATAACGAAAAAAAGTATACATCCATGTTAAACCTTTGCAGCGAAATGTCAAGAATATGACATATTTGTCATAATTTAGCTGTTAAAAAACTTGCTTTGTGAAAGTAACATTGTTTTTTGTGTCTACAGTTCCCTGGTGGTCTAGTGGTTAGGATTCGGCGCTCTCACCGCCGCGGCCCGGGTTTGATTCCCGGTAAGGGAAAACAAATTTTTAGGTGATGTCCCAGCAAATGAAATACGAACCAATGTTTATAACCAATGTCGAAGTATTCAACGGCAAGGTGAAGAACAAAAAAAAGTAGACATCCATGTTAAACCTTCACAGCGAAATGTCACGAATATGACATTTTCAACATAATTTAGCTGTTAAAAACAGCCATCTCAAAGTCACATTGTTAGTTGTTACTACAGCTCCCTGGTGGTCTAGTGGTTAGGATTCGGCGCTCTCACCGCCGCGGCCCGGGTTCGATTCCCGGTTAGGGAACACAAAATTTTAGGTGATGTCCACGCAAATGAAATACGAACCAATGTTTATAACCAATGTCGAAGAATTCAAGTATTCAATTTAGCTGTTAAAAACCAGCCTTCTCAATGTCACATTGTTATTTAACACTACAGCTCCCTGGTGGTCTAGTGGTTAGGATTCGGCGCTCTCACCGCCGCGGCCCGGGTTCGATTCCCGGTTAGGGAACACAACATTATAGGTGAAGTCCAAGCTAATCAAAGACGAACCACTGTTATCAACCAATGTCCAAGTATTAGGGAACACAAATTTTTAGGTGATGTCCCAGCACATGAAATACGAACCAATGTTTATAACCAATGTCGAAGTATTCAACGGCAAGGTGAAGAACAAAAAAAAGTAGACATCCACGTTAAACCTTTACAGCGAAATGTCAAGAATATGACATTTTCATCATAATTTAGCTGTTAAAAAACTTGCTTTCTGGATGTAACATTGTTTATTGTGACTACAGTTCCCTGGTGGTCTAGTGGTTAGGATTCGGCGCTCTCACCGCCGCGGCCCGGGTTGATTCCCGGTTAGGGAACACATTATTATTATTGATGTCCAAGCAAATCATTTACAAACCACTGTGTTAAGTGATATCAAAGTATGCAACGGCAAAGTGAATAATCAATAAAAGCTGAAATCCATGTTACCCTATTACTGCGAAATGTCAAGAATATGAAATAGATAACTTAATTTAGCTGTTAAAAACCAGCCTTCTAAAAGTCACATTGTTATGTAACACTACAGCTCCCTGGTGGTCTAGTGGTTAGGATTCAGCGCTCTCACCGCTGTTGCCCGGGTTCGATTCCCGATTAGGGAACACAACATGATAGGTGAAGTCCAAGCTAATCAAAGACGAACCACTGTTATCAACCAATGTCCAAGTATTCAACGGAAAGTTGGATAACGAAAAAGAGTATACATCCATGTTAAACCTTTGCAGCGAAATGTCAAGAATATGACATTTTCAACATAATTTAGCTGTTAAAAAACCTGCTTTCTGAATGTAACATTGTTTTTTGTGACAACACTTCCCTGGTGGTCTAGTGGTTAGGATTCGGCGCTCTCACCGCCGCGTCCCGGGTTCGATTCCCGGTCAGGGAACACAAATTTTTCGGTGATGTCCCAGCAATTGAAATACGAACCAATGTTTATAACCAATGTCGAAGTATTCAACGGCAAGGTGAAGAACAAAAAAAAGTAGACATCCATGTTAAACCTTTACAGCTAAATGTCAAGAATATGACATTTTCAACATAATTTAGCTGTTAAAAACCAGCCTTCTCAATGTCACATTGTTAGTTGTTACTACAGCTCCCTGGTGGTCTAGTGGTTAGGATTCGGCGCTCTCACCGCCGCGGCCCGGGTTCGATTCCCGGTTAGGGAACACATTATTATTAGTGATGTCCAAGCAAATCATTTACAAACCACTGTGTTAAGTGATATCAAAGTATGCAACGGCAAAGTGAATAATCAATAAAAGCTGAAATCCATGTTACCCTATTACTGCGAAATGTCAAGAATATGAAATAGATAACTTAATTTAGCTGTTAAAAACCAGCCTTCTAAAAGTCACATTGTTATGTAACACTACAGCTCCCTGGTGGTCTAGTGGTTAGGATTCGGCGCTCTCACCGCTGTGGCCCGGGTTCGATTCCCGGTTAAGGAACACAACATGATAGGTGAAGTCCAAGCTAATCAAAGACGAACCACTGTTATCAACCAATGTCCAAGTATTCAACGGAAAGTTGGATAACGAAAAAGAGTATACATCCATGTTAAACCTTTGCAGCGAAATGTCAAGAATATGACATTTTCAACATAATTTAGCTGTTAAAAAACCTGCTTTCTGAATGTAACATTGTTTTTTGTGACAACACTTCCCTGGTGGTCTAGTGGTTAGGATTCGGCGCTCTCACCGCCGCGGCCCTTGTTCGATTCCCGGTTAGGGAACACAAATTTTTAGGTGATTTCCCAGCAAATGAAATACGAACCAATGTTTATAACCAATGTCGAAGTATTCAACGGCAAGGTGAAGAACAAAAAAAAGTAGACATCCATGTTAAACCTTTACAGCGAAATGTCAAGAATATGACATTTTCAACATAATTTAGCTGTTAAAAACCAGCCTTCTGGAAGTCACATTGTTAGTCGTTACAACAGCTCACTGGTGGTCTAGTGGTTAGGATTCGGCGCTCTCACCGCCCCGGCCCGGGTTCGATTCCCGGTTAGGGAACACAACATTATAGGTGAAGTCCAAGCTAATCAAAGACGAACCACTGTTATCAACCAATGTCCAAGTATTCAACGTGAAGTTGAATAACGAAAAAAAGTAGACAGCCATGTTTAATCTTTACAGCGAAATGTCAAGAATATGAAATAGATAACATAATTTAGCTGTTAAAAACCAGCCTTCTCGAAGTCACATTGTTAATTATTACAACAGCTCCCTGGTGGTCTAGTGGTTAGGATTCGGCGCTCTCACCGCCGCGGCCCGGGTTCGATTCCCGGTTAGGGAACACAAAATTTTAGGTGATGTCCAAGCAAATGAAATACGAACCAATGTTTATAACCAATGTCGAAGAATTCAAGTATTCAATTTAGCTGTTAAAAACCAGCCTTCTCAATGTCACATTGTTATTTAACACTATAGCTCCCTGGTGGTCTAGTGGTTAGGATTCGGCGCTCTCACCGCCGCGGCCCGGGTTCGATTCCCGGTTAGGGAACACAAATTTTTAGGTGATGTCCCAGCAAATGAAATACGAACCAATGTTTATAACCAATGTCGAAGTATTCAACGGCAAGGTGAAGAACAAAAAAAAGTAGACATCCATGTTAAACCTTTACAGCGAAATGTCAAGAATATGACATTTTCAACATAATTTAGCTGTTAAAAACCAGCCTTCTCAAAGTCACATTGTTAGTTGTTACTACAGCTCCCTGGTGGTCTAGTGGTTAGGATTCGGCGCTCTCACCGCCGCTGCCCGGGTTCGATTGCCGGTTAGGGAACACATTATTATTAGTGATGTCCAAGCAAATCATTTACAAACCACTGTGTTAAGTGATATCAAAGTATGCAACGGCAAAGTGAATAATCAATAAAAGCCGAAATCCATGTTACCCTATTACTGCGAAATGTCAAGAATATGAAATAAATAACCTAATTTAGCTGTTAAAAACCAGCCTTCTCAAAGTCACATTGTTATGTAACACTACAGCTCCCTGGTGGTCTAGTGGTTAGGATTCGGCGCTCTCACCGCCGCGGCCCGGGTTCGATTCCCGTTAGGGAACACAACATTATAGGTGTAGTCCAAGCTAAGCAAAGACTGTTATCAACTAATGTCCAAGTATTCATCGGAAAGTTGAATAACGAAAAAAAGTATACATCCATGTTAAACCTTTGCAGCGAAATGTCAAGAATATGACATATTTGTCATAATTTAGCTGTTAAAAAACTTGCTTTGTGAAAGTAACATTGTTTTTTGTGTCTACAGTTCCCTGGTGGTCTAGTGGTTAGGATTCGGCGCTCTCACCGCCGCGGCCCGGGTTTGATTCCCGGTAAGGGAAAACAAATTTTTAGGTGATGTCCCAGCAAATGAAATACGAACCAATGTTTATAACCAATGTCGAAGTATTCAACAGCAAGGTGAAGAACAAAAAAAAGTAGACATCCATGTTAAACCTTCACAGCGAAATGTCACGAATATGACATTTTCAACATAATTTAGCTGTTAAAAACAGCCATCTCAAAGTCACATTGTTAGTTGTTACTACAGCTCCCTGGTGGTCTAGTGGTTAGGATTCGGCGCTCTCACCGCCGCGGCCCGGGTTCGATTCCCGGTTAGGGAACACAAAATTTTAGGTGATGTCCACGCAAATGAAATACGAACCAATGTTTATAACCAATGTCGAAGAATTCAAGTATTCAATTTAGCTGTTAAAAACCAGCCTTCTCAATGTCACATTGTTATTTAACACTACAGCTCCCTGGTGGTCTAGTGGTTAGGATTCGGCGCTCTCACCGCCGCGGCCCGGGTTCGATTCCCGGTTAGGGAACACAACATTATAGGTGAAGTCCAAGCTAATCAAAGACGAACCACTGTTATCAACCAATGTCCAAGTATTCATCGGAAAGTTGAATAACGAAAAATAGTATACATCCATGTTAAACCTTTGCAGCGAAATGTCAAGAATATGACATATTTGTCATAATTTAGCTGTTAAAAAACTTGCTTTGTGAAAGTAACATTGTTTATTGTGACTACAGTTCCCTGGTGGTCTAGTGGTTAGGATTCGGTGCTCTCACCGCCGCGGCCCGGGTTCGATTCCCGGTTAGGGAACACAAATTTTTAGGTGATGTCCCAGCACATGAAATACGAACCAATGTTTATAACCAATGTCGAAGTATTCAACGGCAAGGTGAAGAACAAAAAAAAGTAGACATCCACGTTAAACCTTTACAGCGAAATGTCAAGAATATGACATTTTCATCATAATTTAGCTGTTAAAAAACTTGCTTTCTGGATGTAACATTGTTTATTGTGACTACAGTTCCCTGGTGGTCTAGTGGTTAGGATTCGGCGCTCTCACCGCCGCGGCCCGGGTTCGATTCCCGGTTAGGGAACACAAAATTTTAGGTGATGTCCAAGCAAATGAAATACGAACCAATGTTTATAACCAATGTCGAAGAAATCAAGTATTCAATTTAGCTGTTAAAAACCAGCCTTCTCAATGTCACATTGTTATTTAACACCACAGCTCCCTGGTGGTCTAGTGGTTAGTATTCGGCGCTCTCACCGCCGCGGCCCGGGTTCGATTCCCGGTTAGGGAACACATCATTATAGGTGAAGTCCAAGCTAATCAAAGACGAACCACTGTTATCAACCAATGTCCAAGTATTCATCGGAAAGTTGAATAACGAAAAAAAGTATACATCCATGTTAAACCTTTGCAGCGAAATGTCATGAATATGACATATTTGTCATAATTTAGCTGTTAAAAAACTTGCTTTGTGAAAGTAACATTGTTTTTTGTGTCTACAGTTCCCTGGTGGTCTAGTGGTTAGGATTCGGCGCTCTCACCGCCGCGGCCCGGGTTCGATTCCCGGTTAGGGAACACAAATTTTTAGGTGATGTCCCAGCAAATGAAATACGAACCAATGTTTATAACCAATGTCGAAGTATTCAACGGCAAGGTGAAGAACAAAAAAAAGTAGACATCCACGTTAAACCTTTACAGCGAAATGTCAAGAATATGACATTTTCATCATAATTTAGCTGTTAAAAAACTTGCTTTCTGGATGTAACATTGTTTATTGTGACTACAGTTCCCTGGTGGTCTAGTGGTTAGGATTCGGCGCTCTCACCGCCGCGGCCCGGGTTCGATTCCCGGTTAGGGAACACATTATTATTAGTGATGTCCAAGCAAATCATTTACAAACCACTGTGTTAAGTGATATCAAAGTATGCAACGGCAAAGTGAATAATCAATAAAAGCTGAAATCCATGTTACCCTATTACTGCGAAATGTCAAGAATATGAAATAGATAACTTAATTTAGCTGTTAAAAACCAGCCTTCTAAAAGTCACATTGTTATGTAACACTACAGCTCCCTGGTGGTCTAGTGGTTAGGATTCGGCGCTCTCACCGCTGTGGCCCGGGTTCGATTCCCGGTTAGGGAACACAACATGATAGGTGAAGTCCAAGCTAATCAAAGACGAACCACTGTTATCAACCAATGTCCAAGTATTCAACGGAAAGTTGGATAACGAAAAAGAGCATCCATCCATGTTTAACCTTTGCAGCGAAATGTCAAGAATATGACATTTTCAACATAATTTAGCTGTTAAAAAACCTGCTTTCTGAATGTAACATTGTTTTTTGTGACAACACTTCCCTGGTGGTCTAGTGGTTAGGATTCGGCGCTCTCACCGCCGCGGCCCTTGTTCGATTCCCGGTTAGGGAACACAAATTTTTAGGTGATTTGCCAGCAAATGAAATACGAACCAATGTTTATAACCAATGTCGAAGTATTCAACGGCAAGGTGAAGAACAAAAAAAAGTAGACATCCATGTTAAACCTTTACAGCGAAATGTCAAGAATATGACATTTTCAACATAATTTAGCTGTTAAAAACCAGCCTTCTGGAAGTCACATTGTTAGTTGTTACAACAGCTCCCTGGTGGTCTAGTGGTTAGGATTCGGCGCTCTCACCGCCGCGGCCCGGGTTCGATTCCCGGTTAGGGAACACAACATTATAGGTGTAGTCCAAGCTAAGCAAAGACTGTTATCAACCAATGTCCAAGTATTCAACGGAAAGTTGGATAACGAAAAAAAAATATACATCCATGTTAAACCTTTGCAGCGAAATGTCAAGAATATGACATTTTCATCATAATTTAGCTGTTAAAAAACTTGCTTTCTGGATGTAACATTGTTTATTGTGACTACAGTTCCCTGGTGGTCTAGTGGTTAGGATTCGGCGCTCTCACCGCCGCGGCCCGGGTTCGATTCCCGGTTAGGGAACACAAATTTTTAGGTGATGTCCCAGCAATTGAAATACGAACCAATGTTTATAACCAATGTCGAAGTATTCAACGGCAAGGTGAAGAACAAAAAAAAGTAGACATCCATGTTAAACCTTTACAGCGAAATGTCAAGAATATGACATTTTCAACATAATTTAGCTGTTAAAAACCAGCCATCTCAAAGTCACATCGTTAGTAGTTACTACAGCTCCCTGGTGGTCTAGTGGTTAGGATTCGGCGCTCTCACCGCCGCGGCCCGGGTTCGATTCCCGGTTAGGGAACACAAAATTTTAGGTGATGTCCAAGCAAATGAAATACGAACCAATGTTTATAACCAATGTCGAAGAATTCAAGTATTCAATTTAGCTGTTAAAAACCAGCCTTCTCAATGTCACATTGTTATTTAACACTACAGCTCCCTGGTGGTCTAGTGGTTAGGATTCGGCGCTCTCACCGCCGCGCCCCGGGTTCGATTCCCGGTTAGGGAACACAACATGATAGGTGAAGTCCAAGCTAATCAAAGACGAACCACTGTTATCAAGCAATGTCCAAGTATTCAAAGGAAAGTTGGATAACGAAAAAGAGTAAACATCCATGTTAAACCTTTGCAGCGAAATGTCAAGAATATGACATTTTCAACATAATTTAGCTGTTAAAAAACCTGCTTTCTGAATGTAACATTGTTTTTTGTGACAACACTTCCCTGGTGGTCTAGTGGTTAGGATTCGGCGCTCTCACCGCCGCGGCCCGGGTTCGATTCCCGGTCAGGGAACACAAATTTTTCGGTGATGTCCCAGCAATTGAAATACGAACCAATGTTTATAACCAATGTCGAAGTATTCAACGGCAAGGTGAAGAACAAAAAAAAGTAGACATCCATGTTAAACCTTTACAGCTAAATGTCAAGAATATGACATTTTCAACATAATTTAGCTGTTAAAAACCAGCCTTCTCAAAGTCACATTGTTAGTTGTTACTACAGCTCCCTGGTGGTCTAGTGGTTAGGATTCGGCGCTCTCACCGCTGCGGCCCGGGTTCGATTCCCGGTTAGGGAACACATTATTATTAGTGATGTCCAAGCAAATCATTTACAAACCACTGTGTTAAGTGATATCAAAGTATGCAACGGCAAAGTGAATAATCAATAAAAGCTGAAATCCATGTTACCCTATTACTGCGAAATGTCAAGAATATGAAATAGATAACTTAATTTAGCTGTTAAAAACCAGCCTTCTCAAAGTCACATTGTTATGTAACACTACAGCTCCCTGGTGGTCTAGTGGTTAGGATTCGGCGCTCTCACCGCCGCGGCCCGGGTTCGATTCCCGGTTAGGGAACACAACATTATAGGTGTAGTCCAAGCTAAGCAAAGACTGTTATCAACCAATGTCCAAGTATTCAACGGAAAGTTGGATAACGAAAAAAAATATACATCCATGTTAAACCTTTGCAGCGAAATGTCAAGAATGTGACATTTTCATCATAATTTAGCTGTTAAAAAACTTGCTTTCTGGATGTAACATTGTTTACTGTGACTACAGTTCCCTGGTGGTCTAGTGGTTAGGATTCGGCGCTCTCACCGCCGCGGCCCGGGTTCGATTCCCGGTTAGGGAACACAAATTTTTAGGTGATGTCCCAGCAATTGAAATACGAACCAATGTTTATAACCAATGTCGAAGTATTCAACGGCAAGGTGAAGAACAAAAAAAAGTAGACATCCATGTTAAACCTTTACAGCTAAATGTCAAGAATATGACATTTTCAACATAATTTAGCTGTTAAAAACCAGCCTTCTGAAAGTCACATTGTTAGTTGTTACTAAAGCTCCCTGGTGGTCTAGTGGTTAGGATTCGGCGCTCTCACCGCCGCGGCCCGGGTTCGATTCCCGGTTAGGGAACACAACATTATAGGTGAAGTCCAAGCTAATCAAAGACGAACCACTGTTATCAACCAATGTCCAAGTATTCATCGGAAAGTTGAATAACGAAAAAAAGTATACATCCATGTTAAACCTTTGCAGCGAAATGTCAAGAATATGACATATTTGTCATAATTTAGCTGTTAAAAAACTTGCTTTGTGAAAGTAACATTGTTTTTTGTGTCTACAGTTCCCTGGTGGTCTGGTGGTTAGGATTCGGCGCTCTCACCGAAATGCGAAATGTCAAGAATATGAAATAGATAACTTAATTTAGCTGTTAAAAACCAGCCTTCTAAAAGTCACATTGTTATGTAACACTACAGCTCCCTGGTGGTCTAGTGGTTAGGATTCGGCGCTCTCACCGCTGTGGCCCGGGTTCGATTCCCGGTTAGGGAACACAACATGATAGGTGAAGTCCAAGCTAATCAAAGACGAACCACTGTTATCAACCAATGTCCAAGTATTCATCGGAAAGTTGAATAACGAAAAAAAGTATACATCCATGTTAAACCTTTGCAGTGAAATGTCAAGAATATGACATATTTGTCATAATTTAGCTGTTAAAAAACTTGCTTTGTGAAAGTAACATTTTTTATTGTGTCTACAGTTCCCTGGTGGTCTAGTGGTTAGGATTCGGCGCTCTCACCGCCGCGGCCCGGGTTCGATTCCCGGTTAGGGAACACAAATTTTTAGGTGATGTCCCAGCACATGAAATACGAACCAATGTTTATAACCAATGTCGAAGTATTCAACGGCAAGGTGAAGAACAAAAAAAAGTAGACATCCACGTTAAACCTTTACAGCGAAATGTCAAGAATATGACATTTTCATCATAATTTAGCTGTTAAAAAACTTGCTTTCTGGATGTAACATTGTTTATTGTGACTACAGTTCCCTGGTGGTCTAGTGGTTAGGATTCGGCGCTCTCACCGCCGCGGCCAGGGTTCGATTCCCGGTTAGGGAACACAAATTTTTAGGTGATGTCCCAGCACATGAAATACGAACCAATGTTTATAACCAATGTCGAAGTATTCAACGGCAAGGTGAAGAACAAAAAAAAGTAGACATCCATGTTAAACCTTTGCAGCGAAATGTCAAGAATATGACATTTTCATCATAATTTAGCTGTTAAAAAACTTGCTTTCTGGATGTAACATTGTTTATTGTGACTACAGTTCCCTGGTGGTCTAGTGGTTAGGATTCGGCGCTCTCACCGCCGCGGCCCGGGTTCGATTCCCGGTTAGGGAACACAAATTTTTAGGTGATGTCCCAGCAATTGAAATACGAACCAATGTTTATAACCAATGTCGAAGTATTCAACGGCAAGGTGAAGAACAAAAAAAAGTAGACATCCATGTTAAACCTTTACAGCTAAATGTCAAGAATATGACATTTTCAACATAATTTAGCTGTTAAAAACCAGCCTTCTGAAAGTCACATTGTTAGTTGTTACTACAGCTCCCTGGTGGTCTAGTGGTTAGGATTCGGCGCTCTCACCGCCGCGGCCCGGGTTCGATTCCCGGTTAGGGAACACAACATTATAGGTGAAGTCCAAGCTAATCAAAGACGAACCACTGTTATCAACCAATGTCCAAGTATTCATCGGAAAGTTGAATAACGAAAAAAAGTATACATCCATGTTAAACCTTTGCAGCGAAATGTCAAGAATATGACATTTTCATCATAATTTAGCTGTTAAAAAACTTGCTTTCTGGATGTAACATTGTTTGTTGTGACAACACTTCCCTGGTGGTCTAGTGGTTAGGATTCGGCGCTCTCACCGCCGCGGCCCGGGGTCGATTCCCGGTTAGGGAACACAAATTTTTAGGTGATTTCCCAGCAAAGGAAATACGAACCAATGTTTATAACCAATGTCGAAGTATTCAACGGCAAGGTGAAGAACAAAAAAAAGTAGACATCCATGTTAAATCTTTACAGCGAAATGTCAAGAATATGACATTTTCAACATAATTTAGCTGTTAAAAACCAGCCTTCTGCAAGTCACATTGTTAGTTGTTACAACAGCTCCCTGGTGGTCTAGTGGTTAGGATTCGGCGCTCTCACTGCCGCGGCCAGGGTTCGATTCCCTGTTAGGGAACACAACATTATAGGTGAAGTCCAAGCTAGTCAAAGACGAACCACTGTTATCAACCAATGTCCAAGTATTCAACGTGAAGTTGAATAACGAAAAAAAGTAGACAGCCATGTTTAATCTTTACAGCGAAATGTCAAGAATATGAAATAGATAACATAATTTAGCTGTTAAAAACCAGCCTTCTCGAAGTCACATTGTTAATTAATACAACAGCTCCCTGGTGGTCTAGTGGTTAGGATTCGGCGCTCTCACCGCCGCGGCCCGGGTTCGATTCCCGGTTAGGGAACACAAAATTTTAGGTGATGTCCAAGCAAATGAAATACGAACCAATGTTTATAACCAATGTCGAAGAATTCAAGTATTCAATTTAGCTGTTAAAAACCAGCCTTCTCAATGTCACATTGTTATTTAACACTACAGCTCCCTGGTGGTCTAGTGGTTAGGATTCGGCGCTCTCACCGCCGCGGCCCGGGTTCGATTCCCGGTTAGGGAACACAACATTATAGGTGAAGTCCAAGCTAATCAAAGACGAACCACTGTTATCAACCAATGTACAAGTATTCATCGGAAAGTTGAATAACGAAAAAAAGTATACATCCATGTTAAACCTTTGCAGCGAAATGTCAAGAATATGACATATTTGTCATAATTTAGCTGTTAAAAAACTTGCTTTGTGAAAGTAACATTGTTTATTGTGTCTACAGTTCCCTGGTGGTCTAGTGGTTAGGATTCGGCGCTCTCACCGCCGCGGCCCGGGTTCGATTCCCGGTTAGGGAACACAAATTTTTAGGTGATGTCCCAGCAAATGAAATACGAACCAATGTTTATAACCAATGTCGAAGTATTCAACGGCAAGGTGAAGAACAAAAAAAAGTAGACATCCATGTTAAACCTTTACAGCGAAATGTCAAGAATATGACATTTTCAACATAATTTAGCTGTTAAAAACCAGCCTTCTCAAAGTCACATTGTTAGTTGTTACTACAGCTCCCTGGTGGTCTAGTGGTTAGGATTCGGCGCTCTCACCGCCGCGGCCCGGGTTCGATTCCCGGTTAGGGAACACATTATTATTAGTGATGTCCAAGCAAATCATTTACAAACCACTGTGTTAAGTGATATCAAAGTATGCAACGGCAAAGTGAATAATCAATAAAAGCTGAAATCCATGTTACCCTATTACTGCGAAATGTCAAGAATATGAAATAGATAACTTAATTTAGCTGTTAAAAACCAGCCTTCTAAAAGTCACATTGTTATGTAACACTACAGCTCCCTGGTGGTCTAGTGGTTAGGATTCGGCGCTCTCACCGCTGTGGCCCGGGTTCGATTCCCGGTTAGGGAACACAACATGATAGGTGCAGTCCAAGCTAATCAAAGACGAACCACTGTTATCAACCAATGTCCAAGTATTCAACGGAAAGTTGGATAACGAAAAAGAGTATACATCCATGTTAAACCTTTGCAGCGAAATGTTAAGAATATGACATTTTCAACATAATTTAGCTGTTAAAAAACCTGCTTTCTGAATGTAACATTGTTTTTTGTGACAACACTTCCCTGGTGGTCTAGTGGTTAGGATTCGGCGCTCTCACCGCCGCGGCCCTTGTTCGATTCCCGGTTAGGGAACACAAATTTTTAGGTGATTTCCCAGCAAATGAAATACGAACCAATGTTTATAACCAATGTCGAAGTATTCAACGGCAAGGTGAAGAACAAAAAAAAGTAGACATCCATGTTAAACCTTTACAGCGAAATGTCAAGAATATGACATTTTCAACATAATTTAGCTGTTAAAAACCAGCCTTCTGGAAGTCACATTGTTAGTTGTTACAACAGCTCCCTGGTGGTCTAGTGGTTAGGATTCGGCGCTCTCACCGCCGCGGCCCGGGTTCGATTCCCGGTTAGGGAACACAACATTATAGGTGAAGTCCAAGCTAATCAAAGACGAACCACTGTTATTAACCAATGTCCAAGTATTCAACGTGAAGTTGAATAACGAAAAAAAGTAGACAGCCATGTTTAATCTTTACAGCGAAATGTCAAGAATATGAAATAGATAACATAATTTAGCTGTTAAAAACCAGCCTTCTCGAAGTCACATT
>NC_079424.1:12523991-12607462 GCF_026213295.1 Gadus chalcogrammus
GCGAAATGTCAAGAATATGACATTTTCAACATAATTTAGCTGTTAAAAACCAGCCATCTCAAAGTCACATTGTTAGTTGTTACTACAGCTCCCTGGTGGTCTAGTGGTTAGGATTCGGCGCTCTCACCGCCGCGGCCCGGGTTCGATTCCCGGTTAGGGAACACATAATTTTAGGTGATGTCCAAGCAAATGAAATACGAACCAATGTTTATAACCAATGTCGAAGAATTCAAGTATTCAATTTAGCTGTTAAAAACCAGCCTTCTCAATGTCACATTGTTATTTAACACTACAGCTCCCTGGTGGTCTAGTGGTTAGGATTCGGCGCTCTCACCGCCGCGGCCCGGGTTCGATTCCCGGTTAGGGAACACAACATTATAGGTGAAGTCCAAGCTAATCAAAGACGAACCACTGTTATCAACCAATGTCCAAGTATTCATCGGAAAGTTGAATAACGAAAAAAAGTATACATCCATGTTAAACCTTTGCAGCGAAATGTCAAGAATATGACTTATTTGTCATAATTTAGCTGTTAAAAAACTTGCTTTGTGAAAGTAACATTGTTTATTGTGTCTACAGTTCCCTGGTGGTCTAGTGGTTAGGATTCGGCGCTCTCACCGCCGCGGCCCGGGATCGATTCCCGGTTAGGGAACACAAATTTTTAGGTGATGTCCCAGCACATGAAATACGAACCAATGTTTATAACCAATGTCGAAGTATTCAACGGCAAGGTGAAGAACAAAAAAAAGTAGACATCCACGTTAAACCTTTACAGCGAAATGTCAAGAATATGACATTTTCATCATAATTTAGCTGTTAAAAAACTTGCTTTCTGGATGTAACATTGTTTATTGTGACTACAGTTCCCTGGTGGTCTAGTGGTTAGGATTCGGCGCTCTCACCGCCGCGGCCTGGGTTCGATTCCCGGTTAGGGAACGCAAATTTTTAGGTGATGTCCCAGCACATGAAATACGAACCAATGTTTATAACCAATGTCGAAGTATTCAACGGCAAGGTGAAGAACAAAAAAAAGTAGACATCCATGTTAAACCTTTGCAGCGAAATGTCAAGAATATGACATTTTCATCATAATTTAGCTGTTAAAAAACTTGCTTTCTGGATGTAACATTGTTTATTGTGACTACAGTTCCCTGGTGGTCTAGTGGTTAGGATTCGGCGCTCTCACCGCCGCGGCCCGGGTTCGATTCCCGGTTAGGGAACACAAATTTTTAGGTGATGTCCCAGCAATTGAAATACGAACCAATGTTTATAACCAATGTCGAAGTATTCAACGGCAAGGTGAAGAACAAAAAAAGTAGACATCCATGTTAAACCTTTACAGCTAAATGTCAAGAATATGACATTTTCAACATAATTTAGCTGTTAAAAACCAGCCTTCTGAAAGTCACATTGTTAGTTGTTACTACAGCTCCCTGGTGGTCTAGTGGTTAGGATTCGGCGCTCTCACCGCCGCGGCCCGGGTTCGATTCCCGGTTAGGGAACACAACATTATAGGTGAAGTCCAAGCTAGTCAAAGACGAACCACTGTTATCAACCAATGTCCATGTATTCAACGTGAAGTTGAATAACGAAAAAAAGTAGACAGCCATGTTTAATCTTTACAGCGAAATGTCAAGAATATGAAATAGATAAAATAATTTAGCTGTTAAAAACCAGCCTTCTCGAAGTCACATTGTTAATTAATACAACAGCTCCCTGGTGGTCTAGTGGTTAGGATTCGGCGCTCTCACCGCCGCGGCCCGGGTCCGATTCCCGGTTAGGGAACACAAAATTTTAGGTGATGTCCAAGCAAATGAAATACGAACCAATGTTTATAACCAATGTCGAAGAATTCAAGTATTCAATTTAGCTGTTAAAAACCAGCCTTCTCAATGTCACATTGTTATTTAACAATACAGCTCCCTGGTGGTCTAGTGGTTAGGATTCGGCGCTCTCACCGCCGTGGCCCGGGTTCGATTCCCGGTTAGGGAACACAACATTATAGGTGAAGTCCAAGCTAATCAAAGACGAACCACTGTTATCAACCAATGTCCAAGTATTCATCGGAAAGTTGAATAACGAAAAAAAGTATACATCCATGTTAAACCTTTGCAGCGAAATGTCAAGAATATGACATATTTGTCATAATTTAGCTGTTAAAAAACTTGCTTTGTGAAAGTAACATTGTTTATTGTGTCTACAGTTCCCTGGTGGTCTAGTGGTTAGGATTCGGCGCTCTCACCGCCGCGGCCCGGGTTCGATTCCCGGTTAGGGAACACAAATTTTTAGGTGATGTCCCAGCACATGAAATACGAACCAATGTTTATAACCAATGTCGAAGTATTCAACGGCAAGGTGAAGAACAAAAAAAAGTAGACATCCACGTTAAACCTTTACAGCGAAATGTCAAGAATATGACATTTTCATCATAATTTAGCTGTTAAAAAACTTGCTTTCTGGATGTAACATTGTTTATTGTGACTACAGTTCCCTGGTGGTCTAGTGGTTAGGATTCGGCGCTCTCACCGCCGCGGCCCGGGTTCGATTCCCGGTTAGGGAACACATTATTATTAGTGATGTCCAAGCAAATCATTTACAAACCACTGTGTTAAGTGATATCAAAGTATGCAACGGCAAAGTGAATAATCAATAAAAGCTGAAATCCATGTTACCCTATTACTGCGAAATGTCAAGAATATGAAATAGATAACTTAATTTAGCTGTTAAAAACCAGCCTTCTAAAAGTCACATTGTTATGTAACACTACAGCTCCCTGGTGGTCTAGTGGTTAGGATTCGGCGCGCTCACCGCTGTGGCCCGGGTTCGATTCCCGGTTAGGGAACACAACATGATAGGTGAAGTCCAAGCTAATCAAAGACGAACCACTGTTATCAACCAATGTCCAAGTATTCAACGGAAAGTTGGATAACGAAAAAGAGCATACATCCATGTTTAACCTTTGCAGCGAAATGTCAAGAATATGACATTTTCAACATAATTTAGCTGTTAAAAAACCTGCTTTCTGAATGTAACATTGTTTTTTGTGACAACACTTCCGTGGTGGTCTAGTGGTTAGGATTCGGCGCTCTCACCGCCGCGGCCCTTGTTCGATTCCCGGTTAGGGAACACAAATTTTTAGGTGATTTCCCAGCAAATGAAATACGAACCAATGTTTATAACCAATGTCGAAGTATTCAACGGCAAGGTGAAGAACAAAAAAAAGTAGACATCCATGTTAAACCTTTACAGCGAAATGTCAAGAATATGACATTTTCAACATAATTTAGCTGTTAAAAACCAGCCTTCTGGAAGTCACATTGTTAGTTGTTACAACAGCTCCCTGGTGGTCTAGTGGTTAGGATTCGGTGCTCTCACCGCCGCGGCCCGGGTTCGATTCCCGGTTAGGGAACACAACATTATAGGTGTAGTCCAAGCTAAGCAAAGACTGTTATCAACCAATGTCCAAGTATTCAACGGAAAGTTGGATAACGAAAAAAAATATACATCCATGTTAAACCTTTGCAGCGAAATGTCAAGAATATGACATTTTCATCATAATTTAGCTGTTAAAAAACTTGCTTTCTGGATGTAACATTGTTTATTGTGACTACAGTTCCCTGGTGGTCTAGTGGTTAGGATTCGGCGCTCTCACCGCCGCGGCCCGGGTTCGATTCCCGGTCAGGGAACACAAATTTTTAGGTGATGTCCCAGCAATTGAAATACGAACCAATGTTTATAACCAATGTCGAAGTATTCAACGGCAAGGTGAAGAACAAAAAAAAGTAGACATCCATGTTAAACCTTTACAGCGAAATGTCAAGAATATGACATTTTCAACATAATTTAGCTGTTAAAAACCAGCCATCTCAAAGTCACATTGTTAGTTGTTACTACAGCTCCCTGGTGGTCTAGTGGTTAGGATTCGGCGCTCTCACCGCCGCGGCCCGGGTTCGATTCCCGGTTAGGGAACACATAATTTTAGGTGATGTCCAAGCAAATGAAATACGAACCAATGTTTATAACCAATGTCGAAGAATTCAAGTATTCAATTTAGCTGTTAAAAACCAGCCTTCTCAATGTCACATTGTTATTTAACACTACAGCTCCCTGGTGGTCTAGTGGTTAGGATTCGGCGCTCTCACCGCCGCGGGCCGGGTTCGATTCCCGGTTAGGGAACACAACATTATAGGTGAAGTCCAAGCTAATCAAAGACGAACCACTGTTATCAACCAATGTCCAAGTATTCATCGGAAAGTTGAATAACGAAAAAAAGTATACATCCATGTTAAACCTTTGCAGCGAAATGTCAAGAATATGACTTATTTGTCATAATTTAGCTGTTAAAAAACTTGCTTTGTGAAAGTAACATTGTTTATTGTGTCTACAGTTCCCTGGTGGTCTAGTGGTTAGGATTCGGCGCTCTCACCGCCGCGGCCCGGGTTCGATTCCCGGTTAGGGAACACAAATTTTTAGGTGATGTCCCAGCACATGAAATACGAACCAATGTTTATAACCAATGTCGAAGTATTCAACGGCAAGGTGAAGAACAAAAAAAAGTAGACATCCACGTTAAACCTTTACAGCGAAATGTCAAGAATATGACATTTTCATCATAATTTAGCTGTTAAAAAACTTGCTTTCTGGATGTAACATTGTTTATTGTGACTACAGTTCCCTGGTGGTCTAGTGGTTAGGATTCGGCGCTCTCACCGCCGCGGCCCGGGTTCGATTCCCGGTTAGGGAACACAAATTTTTAGGTGATGTCCCAGCAATTGAAATACGAACCAATGTTTATAACCAATGTCGAAGTATTCAACGGCAAGGTGAAGAACAAAAAAAAGTAGACATCCATGTTAAACCTTTACAGCTAAATGTCAAGAATATGACATTTTCAACATAATTTAGCTGTTAAAAACCAGCCTTCTGAAAGTCACATTGTTAGTTGTTACTACAGCTCCCTGGTGGTCTAGTGGTTAGGATTCGGCGCTCTCACCGCCGCGGCCCGGGTTCGATTCCCGGTTAGGGAACACAACATTATAGGTGAAGTCCAAGCTAGTCAAAGACGAACCACTGTTATCAACCAATGTCCAAGTATTCAACGTGAAGTTGAATAACGAAAAAAAGTAGACAGCCATGTTTAATCTTTACAGCGAAATGTCAAGAATATGAAATAGATAACATAATTTAGCTGTTAAAAACCAGCCTTCTCGAAGTCACATTGTTAATTAATACAACAGCTCCCTGGTGGTCTAGTGGTTAGGATTCGGCGCTCTCACCGCCGCGGCCCGGGTTCGATTCCCGGTTAGGGAACAAAAAAATTTTAGGTGATGTCCAAGCAAATGAAATACGAACCAATGTTTATAACCAATGTCGAAGAATTCAAGTATTCAATTTAGCTGTTAAAAACCAGCCTTCTCAATGTCACATTGTTATTTAACAATACAGCTCCCTGGTGGTCTAGTGGTTAGGATTCGGCGCTCTCACCGCCGTGGCCCGGGTTCGATTCCCGGTTAGGGAACACAACATTATAGGTGAAGTCCAAGCTAATCAAAGACGAACCACTGTTATCAACCAATGTCCAAGTATTCATCGGAAAGTTGAATAACGAAAAAAAGTATACATCCATGTTAAAGCTTTGCAGCGAAATGTCAAGAATATGACATATTTGTCATAATTTAGCTGTTAAAAAACTTGCTTTGTGAAAGTAACATTGTTTATTGTGTCTACAGTTCCCTGGTGGTCTAGTGGTTAGGATTCGGCGCTCTCACCGCAGCGGCCCGGGTTCGATTCCCGGTTAGGGATCACAAATTTTTAGGTGATGTCCCAGCACATGAAATACGAACCAATGTTTATAACCAATGTCGAAGTATTCAACGGCAAGGTGAAGAACAAAAAAAAGTAGACATCCACGTTAAACCTTTACAGCGAAATGTCAAGAATATGACATTTTCATCATAATTTAGCTGTTAAAAACCAGACTTCTCAAAGTCACATTGTTAGTTGTTATTACAGCTCCCTGGTGGTCTAGTGGTTAGGATTCGGCGCTCTCACCGCCGCGGCCCGGGTTCGATTCCCGGTTAGGGAACACAAAATTTTAGGTGATGTCCAAGCAAATGAAATACGAACCAATGTTTATAACCAATGTCGAAGAATTCAAGTATTCAATTTAGCTGTTAAAAACCAGCGTTCTCAATGTCACATTGTTATTTAACACTACAGCTCCCTGGTGGTCTAGTGGTTAGGATTCGGCGCTCTCACCGCCGCGGCCCGGGTTCGATTCCCGGTTAGGGAACACAACATTATAGGTGAAGTCCAAGCTAATCAAAGACGAACCACTGTTATCAACCAATGTCCAAGTATTCATCGGAAAGTTGAATAACGAAAAAAAGTATACATCCATGTTAAACCTTTGCAGCGAAATGTCAAGAATATGACATATTTGTCATAATTTAGCTGTTAAAAAACTTGCTTTGTGAAAGTAACATTGTTTTTTGTGTCTACAGTTCCCTGGTGGTCTAGTGGTTAGGATTCGGCGCTCTCACCGCCGCGGCCCGGGTTCGATTCCCGGTTAGGGAACACAAATTTTTAGGTGATGTCCCAGCAAATGAAATACGAACCAATGTTTATAACCAATGTCGAAGTATTCAACGGCAAGGTGAAGAACAAAAAAAAGTAGACATCCATGTTAAACCTTTACAGCGAAATGTCAAGAATATGACATTTTCAACATAATTTAGCTGTTAAAAACCAGCCTTCTCAAAGTCACATTGTTAGTTGTTACTACAGCTCCCTGGTGGTCTAGTGGTTAGGATTCGGCGCTCTCGCCGCCGCGGCCCGGGTTCGATTCCCGGATAGGGAACACAAATTTTTAGGTGATGTCCCAGCAATTGAAATACGAACCAATGTTTATAACCAATGTCGAAGTATTCAACGGCAAGGTGAAGAACAAAAAAAAGTAGACATCCATGTTAAACCTTTACAGCGAAATGTCAAGAATATGACATTTTCATCATAATTTAGCTGTTAAAAAACGTGCTTTCTGGATGTAACATTGTTTATTGTGACTACAGTTCCCTGGTGGTCTAGTGGTTAGGATTCGGCGCTCTCACCGCCGCGGCCCGGGTTCGATTCCCGGTTAGGGAACACATTATTATTAGTGATGTCCAAGCAAATCATTTACAAACCACTGTGTTAAGTGATATCAAAGTATGCAACGGCAAAGTGAATAATCAATAAAAGCTGAAATCCATGTTACCCTATTACTGCGAAATGTCAAGAATATGAAATAGATAACTTAATTTAGCTGTTAAAAACCAGCCTTCTAAAAGTCACATTGTTATGTAACACTACAGCTCCCTGGTGGTCTAGTGGTTAGGATTCGGCGCTCACACCGCTGTGGCCCGGGTTCGATTCCCGGTTAGGGAACACAACATGATAGGTGAAGTCCAAGCTAATCAAAGACGAACCACTGTTATCAACCAATGTCCAAGTGTTCAACGGAAAGTTGGATAACGAAAAAGAGCATACATCCATGTTTAACCTTTGCAGCGAAATGTCAAGAATATGACATTTTCAACATAATTTAGCTGTTAAAAAACCTGCTTTCTGAATGTAACATTGTTTTTTGTGACAATACTTCCCTGGTGGTCTAGTGGTTAGGATTCGGCGCTCTCACCGCCGCGGCCCTTGTTCGATTCCCGGTTAGGGAACACAAATTTTTAGGTGATTTCCCAGCAAATGAAATACGAACCAATGTTTATAACCAATGTCGAAGTATTCAACGGCAAGGTGAAGAACAAAAAAAAGTAGACATCCATGTTAAACCTTTACAGCGAAATGTCAAGAATATGACATTTTCAACATAATTTAGCTGTTAAAAACCAGCCTTCTGGAAGTCACATTGTTAGTTGTTAAAACAGCTCCCTGGTGGTCTAGTGGTTAGGATTCGGCGCTCTCACCGCCGCGGCCCGGGTTCGATTCCCGGTTAGGGAACACAACATTATAGGTGTAGTCCAAGCTAAGCAAAGACTGTTATCAACCAATGTCCAAGTATTCAACGGAAAGTTGGATAACGAAAAAAAATATACATTCATGTTAAACCTTTGCAGCGAAATGTCAAGAATATGACATTTTCATCATAATTTAGCTGTTAAAAAACTTGCTTTCTGGATGTAACATTGTTTATTGTGACTACAGTTCCCTGGTGGTCTAGTGGTTAGGATTCGGCGCTCTCACCGCCGCGGCCCGGGTTCGATTCCCGGTTAGGGAACACAAATTTTTAGGTGATGTCCCAGCAATTGAAATACGAACCAATGTTTATAACCAATGTCGAAGTATTCAACGGCAAGGTGAAGAACAAAAAAAAGTAGACATCCATGTTAAACCTTTACAGCGAAATGTCAAGAATATGACATTTTCAACATAATTTAGCTGTTAAAAACCAGCCATCTCAAAGTCACATTGTTAGTTGTTACTACAGCTCCCTGGTGGTCTAGTGGTTAGGATTCGGCGCTCTCACCGCCGCGGCCCGGGTTCGATTCCCGGTTAGGGAACACAACATTATAGGTGTAGTCCAAGCTAAGCAAAGACTGTTATCAACCAATGTCCAAGTATTCAACGGAAAGTTGGATAACGAAAAAAAATATACATCCATGTTAAACCTTTGCAGCGAAATGTCAAGAATATGACATTTTCATCATAATTTAGCTGTTAAAAACTTGCTTTCTGGATGTAACATTGTTTATTGTGACTACAGTTTCCTGGTGGTCTAGTGGTTAGGATTCGGCGCTCTCACCGCCGCGGCCCGGGTTCGATTCCCGGTTAGGGAACACAAATTTTTAGGTGATGTCCCAGCAATTGAAATACGAACCAATGTTTATAACCAATGTCGAAGTATTCAACGGCAAGGTGAAGAACAAAAAAAAGTAGACATCCATGTTAAACCTTTACAGCGAAATGTCAAGAATATGACATTTTCAACATAATTTAGCTGTTAAAAACCAGCCATCTCAAAGTCACATTGTTAGTTGTTACTACAGCTCCCTGGTGGTCTAGTGGTTAGGATTCGGCGCTCTCACCGCCGCGGCCCGGGTTCGATTCCCGGTTAGGGAACACAAAATTTTAGGTGATGTCCAAGCAAATGAAATACGAACCAATGTTTATAACCAATGTCGAAGAATTCAAGTATTCAATTTAGCTGTTAAAAACCAGCCTTCTCAATGTCACATTGTTATTTAACACTACAGCTCCCTGGTGGTCTAGTGGTTAGGATTCGGCGCTCTCACCGCCGCGGCCCGGGTTCGATTCCCGGTTAGGGAACACAACATTATAGGTGAAGTCCAAGCTAATCAAAGACGAACCACTGTTATCAACCAATGTCCAAGTATTCATCGGAAAGTTGAATAACGAAAAAAAGTATACATCCATGTTAAACCTTTGCAGCGAAATGTCAAGAATATGACATATTTGTCATAATTTAGCTGTTAAAAAACTTGCTTTGTGAAAGTAACATTGTTTATTGTGTCTACAGTTCCCTGGTGGTCTAGTGGTTAGGATTCGGCGCTCTCACCGCTGCGGCCCGGGTTCGATTCCCGGTTAGGGAACACAAATTTTTAGGTGATGTCCCAGCACATGAAATACGAACCAATGTTTATAACCAATGTCGAAGTATTCAACGGCAAGGTGAAGAACAAAAAAAAGTAGACATCCATGGTAAACCTTTACAGCTAAATGTCAAGAATATGACATTTTCAACATAATTTAGCTGTTAAAAACCAGCCTTCTGAAAGTCACATTGTTAGTTGTTACAACAGCTCCCTGGTGGTCTAGTGGTTAGGATTCGGCGCTCTCACCGCCGCGGCCCGGGTTCGATTCCCGGTTAGGGAACATAACATTATAGGTGAAGTCCAAGCTAATCAAAGACGAACCACTGTTATCAACCAATGTCCAAGTATTCACATTGTCAAAGTCACAATTGTTAGTTGTTACTACAGCACCCTGGTGGTCTAGTGGTTAGGATTCGGCGCTCTCACCGCCGCAGCCCGGGTTCGATTCCCGGTTAGGGAACACAACATTATAGGTGAAGTCCAAGCTAATCAAAGACGAACCACTGTTATCAACCAATGTCCAAGTATTCATCGGAAAGTTGAATAACAAAAAAATATATACATCCATGTTAAACCTTTGCAGCGAAATGTCAAGAATATGACATATTTGTCATAATTTAGCTGTTAAAAAACTTGCTTTGTGAAAGTAACATTGTTTTTTGTGTCTACAGTTCCCTGGTGGTCTAGTGGTTAGGATTCGGCGCTCTCACTGCCGCGGCCCGGGTTCGATTCCCGGTTAGGGAACACAAATTTTTAGGTGATGTCCCAGCAAATGAAATACGAACCAATGTTTATAACCAATGTCGAAGTATTCAACGGCAAGGTGAAGAACAAAAAAAAGTAGACATCCATGTTAAACCTTTACAGCGAAATGTCAAGAATATGACATTTTCAACATAATTTAGCTGTTAAAAACCAGCCATCTCAAAGTCACATTGTTAGTTGTTACTACAGCTCCCTGGTGGTCTAGTGGTTAGGATTCGGCGCTCTCACCGCCGCGGCCCGGGTTCGATTCCCGGTTAGGGAACACAACATTATAGGTGTAGTCCAAGCTAAGCAAAGACTGTTATCAACCAATGTCCAAGTATTCAACGGAAAGTTGGATAACGAAAAAAAATATACATCCATGTTAAACCTTTGCAGCGAAATGTCAAGAATATGACATTTTCATCATAATTTAGCTGTTAAAAAACTTGCTTTCTGGATGTAACATTGTTTATTGTGACTACAGTTTCCTGGTGGTCTAGTGGTTAGGATTCGGCGCTCTCACCGCCGCGGCCCGGGTTCGATTCCCGGTTAGGGAACACAAATTTTTAGGTGATGTCCCAGCAATTGAAATACGAACCAATGTTTATAACCAATGTCGAAGTATTCAACGGCAAGGTGAAGAACAAAAAAAAGTAGACATCCATGTTAAACCTTTACAGCGAAATGTCAAGAATATGACATTTTCAACATAATTTAGCTGTTAAAAACCAGCCATCTCAAAGTCACATTGTTAGTTGTTACTACAGCTCCCTGGTGGTCTAGTGGTTAGGATTCGGCGCTCTCACCGCCGCGGCCCGGGTTCGATTCCCGGTTAGGGAACACAAAATTTTAGGTGATGTCCAAGCAAATGAAATACGAACCAATGTTTATAACCAATGTCGAAGAATTCAAGTATTCAATTTAGCTGTTAAAAACCAGCCTTCTCAATGTCACATTGTTATTTAACACTACAGCTCCCTGGTGGTCTAGTGGTTAGGATTCGGCGCTCTCACCGCCGCGGCCCGGGTTCGATTCCCGGTTAGGGAACACAACATTATAGGTGAAGTCCAAGCTAATCAAAGACGAACCACTGTTATCAACCAATGTCCAAGTATTCATCGGAAAGTTGAATAACGAAAAAAAGTATACATCCATGTTAAACCTTTGCAGCGAAATGTCAAGAATATGACATATTTGTCATAATTTAGCTGTTAAAAAACTTGCTTTGTGAAAGTAACATTGTTTATTGTGTCTACAGTTCCCTGGTGGTCTAGTGGTTAGGATTCGGCGCTCTCACCGCTGCGGCCCGGGTTCGATTCCCGGTTAGGGAACACAAATTTTTAGGTGATGTCCCAGCACATGAAATACGAACCAATGTTTATAACCAATGTCGAAGTATTCAACGGCAAGGTGAAGAACAAAAAAAAGTAGACATCCATGTTAAACCTTTACAGCTAAATGTCAAGAATATGACATTTTCAACATAATTTAGCTGTTAAAAACCAGCCTTCTGAAAGTCACATTGTTAGTTGTTACAACAGCTCCCTGGTGGTCTAGTGGTTAGGATTCGGCGCTCTCACCGCCGCGGCCCGGGTTCGATTCCCGGTTAGGGAACATAACATTATAGGTGAAGTCCAAGCTAATCAAAGACGAACCACTGTTATCAACCAATGTCCAAGTATTCACATTGTCAAAGTCACAATTGTTAGTTGTTACTACAGCACCCTGGTGGTCTAGTGGTTAGGATTCGGCGCTCTCACCGCCGCAGCCCGGGTTCGATTCCCGGTTAGGGAACACAACATTATAGGTGAAGTCCAAGCTAATCAAAGACGAACCACTGTTATCAACCAATGTCCAAGTATTCATCGGAAAGTTGAATAACAAAAAAATATATACATCCATGTTAAACCTTTGCAGCGAAATGTCAAGAATATGACATATTTGTCATAATTTAGCTGTTAAAAAACTTGCTTTGTGAAAGTAACATTGTTTTTTGTGTCTACAGTTCCCTGGTGGTCTAGTGGTTAGGATTCGGCGCTCTCACCGCCGCGGCCCGGGTTCGATTCCCGGTTAGGGAACACAAATTTTTAGGTGATGTCCCAGCAAATGAAATACGAACCAATGTTTATAACCAATGTCGAAGTATTCAACGGCAAGGTGAAGAACAAAAAAAAGTAGACATCCATGTTAAACCTTTACAGCGAAATGTCAAGAATATGACATTTTCAACATAATTTAGCTGTTAAAAACCAGCCTTCTCAAAGTCACATTGTTAGTTGTTACTACAGCTCCCTGGTGGTCTAGTGGTTAGGATTCGGCGCTCTCACCGCTGTGGCCCGGGTTCGATTCCCGGTTAGGGAACACATTATTATTAGTGATGTCCAAGCAAATCATTTACAAACCACTGTGTTAAGTGATATCAAAGTATGCAACGGCAAAGTGAATAATCAATAAAAGCCGAAATCCATGTTACCCTATTACTGCGAAATGTCAAGAATATGAAATAGATAACTTAATTTAGCTGTTAAAAACCAGCCTTCTCAAAGTCACATTGTTATGTAACACTACAGCTCCCTGGTGGTCTAGTGGTTAGGATTCGGCGCTCTCACCGCCGCGGCCCGGGTTCGATTCCCGGTTAGGGAACACAACATTATAGGTGTAGTCCAAGCTAAGCAAAGACTGTTATCAACCAATGTCCAAGTATTCAACGGAAAGTTGGATAACGAAAATAAATATACATCCATGTTAAACCTTTGCAGTGAAATGTCAAGAATATGACATTTTCATCATAATTTAGCTGTTAAAAACCAGCCTTCTGAAAGTCACATTGTTAGTTGTTACTACAGCTCCCTGGTGGTCTAGTGGTTAGGATTCGGCGCTCTCACCGCCGGGGCCCGGGTTCGATTCCCGGTTAGGGAACACAATATTATTAGTGATGTCCAAGCAAATCATTTACAAACCACTGTGTTAAGTGATATCAAAGTATGCAACGGCAAAGTGAATAATCAATAAAAGCTGAAATCCATGTTACCCTATTGCTGCGAAATGTCAAGAATATGAAATAGATAACTTAATTTAGCTGTTAAAAACCAGCCTTCTAAAAGTCACATTGTTATGTAACACTACAGCTCCCTGGTGGTCTAGTGGTTAGGATTCGGCGCTCTCACCGCTGTGGCCCGGGTTTGATTCCCGGTTAGGGAACACAACATGATAGGTGAAGTCCAAGCTAATCAAAGACGAACCACTGTTATCAACCAATGTCCAAGTATTCAACGGAAAGTTGGATAACGAAAAAGAGTATACATCCATGTTAAACCTTTGCAGCGAAATGTCAAGAATATGACATTTTCAACATAATTTAGCTGTTAAAAAACCTGCTTTCTGAATGTAACATTGTTTTTTGTGACAACACTTCCCTGGTGGTCTAGTGGTTAGGATTCGGCGCTCTCACCGCCGCGGCCCTTGTTCGATTCCCGGTTAGGGAACACAAATTTTTAGGTGATTTCCCAGCAAATGAAATACGAACCAATGTTTACAACCAATGTCGAAGTATTCAACGGCAAGGTGAAGAACAAAAAAAAGTAGACATCCATGTTAAACCTTTACAGCGAAATGTCAAGAATATGACATTTTCAACATAATTTAGCTGTTAAAAACCAGCCTTCCGGAAGTCACATTGTTAGTTGTTACAACAGCTCCCTGGTGGTCTAGTGGTTAGGATTCGGCGCTCTCACCGCCGCGGCCCGGGTTCGATTCCCGGTTAGGGAACACAACATTATAGGTGAAGTCCAAGCTAATCAAAGACGAACCAATGTTATCAACCAATGTCCAAGTATTCAACGTGAAGTTGAATAACGAAAAAAAGTAGACAGCCATGTTTAATCTTTACAGCAAAATGTCAAGAATATGAAATAGATAACATAATTTAGCTGTTAAAAACCAGCCTTCTCGAAGTCACATTGTTAATGAATACAACAGCTCCCTGGTGGTCTAGTGGTTAGGATTCGGCGCTCTCACCGCCGCGGCCCGGGTTCGATTCCCGGTTAGGGAACACAAAATTTTAGGTAATGTCCAAGCAAATGAAATACGAACCAATGTTTATAACCAATGTCGAAGAATTCAAGTATTCAATTTAGCTGTTAAAAACCAGCCTTTTCAATGTCACATTGTTATTTAACACTACAGCTCCCTGGTGGTCTAGTGGTTAGGATTCGGCGCTCTCACCGCCGCGGCCCGGGTTCGATTCCCGGTTAGGGAACACAACATTATAGGTGAAGTCCAAGCTAATCAAAGACGAACCACTGTTATCAACCAATGTCCAAGTATTCATCGGAAAGTTGGATAACGAATAAGAGTATACATCCATGTTAAACCTTTGCAGCGAAATGTCAAGAATATGACATTTTCAACATAATTTAGCTGTTAAAAAACCTGCTTTCTGAATGTAACATTGTTTTTTGTGACTATACTTCCCTGGTGGTCTAGTGATTAGGATTCGGCGCTCTCACCGCCGCGGTACGGGTTCGATTCCCGGTTAGGGAACACAAATTTTTAGGCTATTTCCCAGCAAATGAAATACGAACCAATGTTTATAACCAATGTCGAAGTATTCAACGGCAAGGTGAAGAACAAAAAAAAGTAGACATCCATGTTAAACCTTTACAGCGAAATGTCAAGAATATGACATTTTCAACATAATTTAGCTGTTAAAAACCAGCCTTCTGCAAGTCACATTGTTAGTTGTTACAACAGCTCCCTGGTGGTCTAGTGGTTAGGATTCGGCGCTCTCACCGCCGCGGCCCGGGTTCGATTCCCGGTTAGGGAACACAACATTATAGGTGAAGTCCAAGCTAATCAAAGACGAACCACTGTTATCAACCAATGTCCAAGTATTCACATTGTCAAAGTCACAATTGTTAGTTGTTACTACAGCACCCTGGTGGTCTAGTGGTTAGGATTCGGCGCTCTCACCGCCGCGGCCCGGGTTCGATTCCCGGTTAGGGAACACATTATTATTAGTGATGTCCAAGCAAATCATTTACAAACCACTGTGTTAAGTGATATCAAAGTATGCAACGGCAAAGTGAATAATCAATAAAAGCTGAAATCCATGTTACCCTATTACTGCGAAATGTCAAGAATATGAAATAGATAACTTAATTTAGCTGTTAAAAACCAGCCTTCTAAAAGTCACATTGTTATGTAACACTACAGCTCCCTGGTGGTCTAGTGGTTAGGATTCGGCGCTCTTACCGCTGTGGCCGGGGTTCGATTCCCGGTTAGGGAACACAACATGATAGGTGAAGTCCAAGCTAATCAAAGACGAACCACTGTTATCAACCAATGTCCAAGTATTCAACGGAAAGTTGGATAACGAAAAAGAGTATACATCCATGTTAAACCTTTGCAGCGAAATGTCAAGAATATGACATTTTCAACATAATTTAGCTGTTAAAAAACCTGCTTTCTGAATGTAACATTGTTTTTTGTGACAACACTTCCCTGGTGGTCTAGTGGTTAGGATTTGGCGCTCTCACCGCCGCGGCCAGGGTTCGATTCCCGGTTAGGGAACACAAATTTTTAGGTGATTTCCCAGCAAATGAAATACGAACCAATGTTTATGACCAATGTCGAAGTATTCAACGGCAAGGTGAAGAACAAAAAAAAGTAGACATCCATGTTAAACCTTTACAGCGAAATGTCAAGAATATGACATTTTCAACATAATTTAGCTGTTAAAAACCAGCCTTCTGGAAGTCACATTGTTAGTTGTTACAACAGCTCCCTGGTGGTCTAGTGGTTAGGATTCGGCGCTCTCACCGCCGCGGCCCGGGTTCGATTCCCGGTTAGGGAACATAACATTATAGGTGAAGTCCAAGCTAATCAAAGACGAACCACTGTTATCAACCAATGTCCAAGTATTCAAAGTGAAGTTGAATAACGAAAAAAAGTAGACAGCCATGTTTAATCTTTACAGCGAAATGTCAAGAATATGAAATAGATAACATAATTTAGCTGTTAAAAACCAGCCTTCTCGAAGTCACATTGTTAATTAATACAACAGCTCCCTGGTGGTCTAGTGGTTAGGATTCGGCGCTCTCACCGCCGCGGCCCGGGTTCGATTCCCGGTTAGGGAACACAAAATTTTAGGTGATGTCCAAGCAAATGAAATACGAACCAATGTTTATAACCAATGTCGAAGAATTCAAGTATTCAATTTAGCTGTTAAAAACCAGCCTTCTCAATGTCACATTGTTATTTAACACTACAGCTCCCTGGTGGTCTAGTGGTTAGGATTCGGCGCTCTCACCGCCGCGGCCCGGGTTCGATTCCCGGTTAGGGAACACAAATTTTTAGGTGATGTCCCAGCAAATGAAATACGAACCAATGTTTATAACCAATGTCGAAGTATTCAACGGCAAGGTGAAGAACAAAAAAAAGTAGACATCCATGTTAAACCTTTACAGCGAAATGTCAAGAATATGACATTTTCAACATAATTTAGCTGTTAAAAACCAGCCTTCTCAAAGTCACATTGTTAGTTGTTACTACAGCTCCCTGGTGGTCTAGTGGTTAGGATTCGGCGCTCTCACCGCCGCGGCCCGGGTTCGATTCCCGGTTAGGGAACACATTGTTATTAGTGATGTCCAAGCAAATCATTTACAAACCACTGTGTTAAGTGATATCAAAGTATGCAACGGCAAAGTGAATAATCAATAAAAGCCGAAATCCATGTTACCCTATTACTGCGAAATGTCAAGAATATGAAATAGATAACTTAATTTAGCTGTTAAAAACCAGCCTTCTCAAAGTCACATTGTTATGTAACACTACAGCTCCCTGGTGGTCTAGTGGTTAGGATTCGGCGCTCTCACCGCCGCGGCCCGGGTTCGATTCCCGGTTAGGGAACACAACATTATAGGTGTAGTCCAAGCTAAGCAAAGACTGTTATCAACCAATGTCCAAGTATTCAACGGAAAGTTGGATAACGAAAAAAAATATACATCCATGTTAAACCTTTGCAGCGAAATGTCAAGAATATGACATATTAATAATAATTTAGCTGTTAAAAAACTTGCTTTCTGGATGTAACATTGTTTATCGTGACTACAGTTCCCTGGTGGTCTAGTGGTTAGGATTCGGCGCTCTCACCGCCGCGGCCTGGGTTCGATTCCCGGTTAGGGAACACAAATATTTGGGTGATGTCCCAGCAATTGAAATACGAACCAATGTTTATAACCAATGTCGAAGTATTCAACGGCAAGGTGAAGAACAAAAAAAAGTAGACATCCATGTTAAACCTTTACAGCTAAATGTCAAGAATATGACATTTTCAACATAATTTAGCTGTTAAAAACCAGCCTTCTGAAAGTCACATTGTTAGTTGTTACCACAGCTCCCTGGTGGTCTAGTGGTTAGGATTCGGCGCTCTCACCGCCGCGGCCCGGGTTCGATTCCCGGTTAGGGAACACAACATTATAGGTGAAGTCCAAGCTAATCAAAGACGAACCACTGTTATCAACCAATGTCCAAGTATTCATCGGAAAGTTGAATAACGAAAAAAAGTATACATCCATGTTAAACCTTTGCAGCGAAATGTCAAGAATATGACATATTTGTCATAATTTAGCTGTTAAAAAACTTGCTTTGTGAAAGTAACATTGTTTTTTGTGTCTACGGTTCCCTGGTGGTCTAGTGGTTAGGATTCGGCGCTCTCACCGCCGCGGCCCGGGTTCGATTCCCGGTTAGGGAACACAAATTTTTAGGTGATGTCCCAGCAAATGAAATACGAACCAATGTTTATAACCAATGTCGAAGTATTCAACGGCAAGGTGAAGAACAAAAAAAGTAGACATCCATGTTAAACCTTTACAGCGAAATGTCAAGAATATGACATTTTCAACATAATTTAGCTGTTAAAAACCAGCCTTCTCAAAGTCACATTGTTAGTTGTTACTACAGCTCCCTGGTGGTCTAGTGGTTAGGATTCGGCGCTCTCACCGTCGAGGCCCGTGTTCGATTCCCGGTTAGGGAACACAAAATTTTAGGTGATGTCCAAGCAAATGAAATACGAACCAATGTTTATAACCAATGTCGAAGAATTCAAGTATTCAATTTAGCTGTTAAAAACCAGCCTTCTCAATGTCACATTGTTATTTAACACTACAGCTCCCTGGTGGTCTAGTGGTTAGGATTCGGCGCTCTCACCGCCGCGGCCCGGGTTCGATTCCCGGTTAGGGAACACAACATTATAGGTGAAGTCCAAGCTAATCAAAGACGAACCACTGTTATCAACCAATGTCCAAGTATTCATCGGAAAGTTGAATAACGAAAAAAAGTATACATCCATGTTAAACCTTTGCAGCGAAATGTCAAGAATATGACATATTTGTCATAATTTAGCTGTTAAAAAACTTGCTTTGTGAAATTAACATTGTTTTTTGTGTCTACAGTTCCCTGGTGGTCTAGTGGTTAGGATTCGGCGCTCTCACCGCCGCGGCCCGGGTTCGATTCCCGGTTAGGGAACACAAATTTTTAGGTGATGTCCCAGCAAATGAAATACGAACCAATGTTTATAACCAATGTCGAAGTATTCAACGGCAAGGTGAAGAACAAAAAAAAATAGACATCCATGTTAAACCTTTACAGCGAAATGTCAAGAATATGACATTTTCAACATAATTTAGCTGTTAAAAACCAGCCTTCTCAAAGTCACATTGTTAGTTGTTACTACAGCTCCCTGGTGGTCTAGTGGTTAGGATTCGGCGCTCTCACCGCCGCGGCCCGGGTTCGATTCCCGGTTAGGGAACACATTATTATTAGTGATGTCCAAGCAAATCATTTACAAACCACTGTGTTAAGTGATATCAAAGTATGCAACGGCAAAGTGAATAATCAATAAAAGCCGAAATCCATGTTACCCTATTACTGCGAAATGTCAAGAATATGAAATAGATAACTTAATTTAGCTGTTAAAAACCAGCCTTCTAAAAGTCACATTGTTATGTAACACTACAGCTCCCTGGTGGTCTAGTGGTTAGGATTCGGCGCTCTCACCGCTGCGGCCCGGGTTCGATTCCCGGTTAGGGAACACCAATTTTTAGGTGATGTCCCAGCAAATGAAATACGAACCAATGTTTATAACCAATGTCGAAGTATTCAACGACAAGGTGAAGAACGAAAAAAAGTATACATCCATGTTAAACCTTTGCAGCGAAATGTCAAGAATATGACATATTTGACATAATTTAGCTGTTAAAAAACTAGCTTTGTGGATGTAACATTGTTTTTTGTGTCTACAGTTCCCTGGTGGTCTAGTGGTTAGGATTCGGCGCTCTCACCGCCGCGGCCCGGGTTCGATTCCCGGTTAGGGAACACCAATTTTTAGGTGATGTCCCAGCAAATGAAATACGAACCAATGTTTATAACCAATGTCGAAGTATTCAACGACAAGGTGAAGAACAAAAAAAAGTAGACATCCATGCTAAAACCTTTACAGCGAAATGTCAAGAATATGACATTTTCAACATAATTTAGCTGTTAAAAAACTTGCTTTCTGAATGTAACATTGTTTTATGTGACTACACTTCCCTGGTGGTCTAGTGGTTAGGATTCGGCGCTCTCACCGCCGCGGCCCGGGTTCGATTCCCGGTTAGGGAACACAAATTTTTAGGTGATGTCCCAGCAAATGAAATACGAACCAATGTTTATAACCAATGTCGAAGTATTCAACGGCAAGGTGAAGAACAAAAAAAAGTAGACATCCATGGTAAACCTTTACAGCGAAATGTCAAGAATATGACATTTTCAACATCATTTAGCTGTTAAAAACCAGCCTTCTGCAAGTCACATTGTTAGTTGTTACAACAGCTCCCTGGTGGTCTAGTGATTAGGATTCGGCGCTCTCACCGCCGCGGCCCGGGTTCGATTCCCGGTTAGGGAACACAACATTATAGGTGAAGTCCAAGCTAATCAAAGACGAACCACTGTTATCAACCAATGTCGAAGTATTCAACGTCAAGTTGAATAACGAAAAAAAGTAGACAGCCATGTTTAATCTTTACAGCGAAATGTCAAGAATATGAATTAGATAATATAATTTAGCTGTGAAAAACCAGCCTTCTCAATGTCACATTGTTATTTAACACTACAGCTCCCTGGTGGTCTAGTGGTTAGGATTCGGCGCTCTCACCGCCGCCGCCCGGATTCGATTCCCTGTTAGGGAACACAACATTATAGGTGAAGTCCAAGCTAATCAAAGACGAACCACGGTTATCAACCAATGTCCAAGTATTCAAAGGAAAGTTGGATAACGAAAAAAAGTATACATCCATGTTAAACCTTTGCAGCGAAATGTCAAGAATATGACATATTCGTCATAATTTAGCTGTTAAAAAACTTGCTTTGTGAACGTAACATTGTTTTTTGTGTCTACAGTTCCCTGGTGGTCTAGTGGTTAGGATTCGGCGCTCTCACCGCCGCGGCCCGGGTTCGATTCCCGGTTAGGGAACACAAATTTTTAGGTGATGTCCCAGCAAATGAAATACGAACCAATGTTTATAACCAATGTCGAAGTATTCAACGGCAAGGTGAAAAACTAAAAAAAGTAGACATCCATGTCAAACCTTTACAGCGAAATGTCAAGAATATGACATTTTCAACATAATTTAGCTGTTAAAAACCAGCCTTCTCAAAGTCACATTGTTAAGTAAAACTACAGCTCACTGGTGGTCTAGTGGTTAGGATTCGGCGCTCTCACCGCCGCGGCCTGGGTTCGATTCCCGGTTAGGGAACACATTATAATTAGTGATGTCCAATCAAATCATTTACAAACCACTGTGTTAAGTGATATCAAAGTATGCAACGGCAAAGTGAATAATCAATAAAAGCCGAAATCCATGTTACCCAATTACTGCGAAATGTCAAGAATATGAAATAGATAACATAATTTAGCTGTTAAAAACCAGCCTTCTCAATGTCACATTGTTATGTAACACTACAGCTCCCTGGTGGTCTAGTGGTTAGGATTCGGCGCTCTCACCGCCGCGGCCCGGGTTTGATTCCCGGTTAGGGAACACAACATTATAGGTGAAGTCCAAGCTAATCAAAGACGAACCACTGTTATCAACCAATGTCCAAGTATTCAACGTCAAGTTGAATAACGAAAAAAAGTAGACAGCCATGTTAAATCTTTACAGCGCAATGACAAGAATATGAAATTTTCAACATAATTTAGCTGTTAAAAACCAGCCTTCTGAAAGTCACATCGTTAGTTGTTACTACAGCTCCCTGGTGGTCTAGTGGTTAGGATTCGGCGCTCTCACCGCCGCGGCCCGGGTTCGATTCCCGGTTAGGGAACACATTATTATTAGTGATGTCCAAGCAAATCATTTACAAACCACTGTGTTAAGTGATATCAAAGTATGCAACGGCAAAGTGAATAATCAATAAAAGCCGAAATCCATGTTACCCTATTACTGCGAAATGTCAAGAATATGAAATAGATAACTTAATTTAGCTGTTAAAAACCAGCCTTCTCAAAGTCACATTGTTAGGTAACACTACAGCTCCCTGGTGGTCTAGTGGTTAGGATTCGGAGCTCTCACCGCGGTGGCCCGGGTTTGATTCCCGGTTAGGGAACACAACATTATAGGTGAAGTCCAAGCTAATCAAAGACGAACCACTGTTATCAACCAATGTCCAAGTATTCAACGTCAAGTTGAATAACGAAAAAAAGTAGACAGCCATGTTTAATCTTTACAGCGAAATGTCAAGAATATGAAATAGATAACATAATTTAGCTGTAAAAAACCAGCCTTCTCAAAGTCACATTGTTATTTAACATAACAGCTCCCTGGTGGTCTAGTGGTTAGGATTCGGCGCTCTCACCGCCGCGGCCCGGGTTCGATTCCCGGTTAGGGAACACAAAATTTTAGGTAATGTCCAAGCAAATGAAATACGAACCAATGTTTATAACCAATGTCGAAGAATTCAAGTATTCAATTTAGCTGTTAAAAACCAGCCTTTTCAATGTCACATTGTTATTTAACACTACAGCTCCCTGGTGGTCTAGTGGTTAGGATTCGGCGCTCTCACCGCCGCGGCCCGGGTTCGATTCCCGGTTAGGGAACACAACATTATAGGTGAAGTCCAAGCTAATCAAAGACGAACCACTGTTATCAACCAATGTCCAAGTATTCATCGGAAAGTTGGATAACGAATAAGAGTATACATCCATGTTAAACCTTTGCAGCGAAATGTCAAGAATATGACATTTTCAACATAATTTAGCTGTTAAAAAACCTGCTTTCTGAATGTAACATTGTTTTTTGTGACTATACTTCCCTGGTGGTCTAGTGATTAGGATTCGGCGCTCTCACCGCCGCGGTACGGGTTCGATTCCCGGTTAGGGAACACAAATTTTTAGGCTATTTCCCAGCAAATGAAATACGAACCAATGTTTATAACCAATGTCGAAGTATTCAACGGCAAGGTGAAGAACAAAAAAAAGTAGACATCCATGTTAAACCTTTACAGCGAAATGTCAAGAATATGACATTTTCAACATAATTTAGCTGTTAAAAACCAGCCTTCTGCAAGTCACATTGTTAGTTGTTACAACAGCTCCCTGGTGGTCTAGTGGTTAGGATTCGGCGCTCTCACCGCCGCGGCCCGGGTTCGATTCCCGGTTAGGGAACACAACATTATAGGTGAAGTCCAAGCTAATCAAAGACGAACCACTGTTATCAACCAATGTCCAAGTATTCACATTGTCAAAGTCACAATTGTTAGTTGTTACTACAGCACCCTGGTGGTCTAGTGGTTAGGATTCGGCGCTCTCACCGCCGCGGCCCGGGTTCGATTCCCGGTTAGGGAACACATTATTATTAGTGATGTCCAAGCAAATCATTTACAAACCACTGTGTTAAGTGATATCAAAGTATGCAACGGCAAAGTGAATAATCAATAAAAGCTGAAATCCATGTTACCCTATTACTGCGAAATGTCAAGAATATGAAATAGATAACTTAATTTAGCTGTTAAAAACCAGCCTTCTAAAAGTCACATTGTTATGTAACACTACAGCTCCCTGGTGGTCTAGTGGTTAGGATTCGGCGCTCTTACCGCTGTGGCCGGGGTTCGATTCCCGGTTAGGGAACACAACATGATAGGTGAAGTCCAAGCTAATCAAAGACGAACCACTGTTATCAACCAATGTCCAAGTATTCAACGGAAAGTTGGATAACGAAAAAGAGTATACATCCATGTTAAACCTTTGCAGCGAAATGTCAAGAATATGACATTTTCAACATAATTTAGCTGTTAAAAAACCTGCTTTCTGAATGTAACATTGTTTTTTGTGACAACACTTCCCTGGTGGTCTAGTGGTTAGGATTTGGCGCTCTCACCGCCGCGGCCAGGGTTCGATTCCCGGTTAGGGAACACAAATTTTTAGGTGATTTCCCAGCAAATGAAATACGAACCAATGTTTATGACCAATGTCGAAGTATTCAACGGCAAGGTGAAGAACAAAAAAAAGTAGACATCCATGTTAAACCTTTACAGCGAAATGTCAAGAATATGACATTTTCAACATAATTTAGCTGTTAAAAACCAGCCTTCTGGAAGTCACATTGTTAGTTGTTACAACAGCTCCCTGGTGGTCTAGTGGTTAGGATTCGGCGCTCTCACCGCCGCGGCCCGGGTTCGATTCCCGGTTAGGGAACATAACATTATAGGTGAAGTCCAAGCTAATCAAAGACGAACCACTGTTATCAACCAATGTCCAAGTATTCAAAGTGAAGTTGAATAACGAAAAAAAGTAGACAGCCATGTTTAATCTTTACAGCGAAATGTCAAGAATATGAAATAGATAACATAATTTAGCTGTTAAAAACCAGCCTTCTCGAAGTCACATTGTTAATTAATACAACAGCTCCCTGGTGGTCTAGTGGTTAGGATTCGGCGCTCTCACCGCCGCGGCCCGGGTTCGATTCCCGGTTAGGGAACACAAAATTTTAGGTGATGTCCAAGCAAATGAAATACGAACCAATGTTTATAACCAATGTCGAAGAATTCAAGTATTCAATTTAGCTGTTAAAAACCAGCCTTCTCAATGTCACATTGTTATTTAACACTACAGCTCCCTGGTGGTCTAGTGGTTAGGATTCGGCGCTCTCACCGCCGCGGCCCGGGTTCGATTCCCGGTTAGGGAACACAAATTTTTAGGTGATGTCCCAGCAAATGAAATACGAACCAATGTTTATAACCAATGTCGAAGTATTCAACGGCAAGGTGAAGAACAAAAAAAAGTAGACATCCATGTTAAACCTTTACAGCGAAATGTCAAGAATATGACATTTTCAACATAATTTAGCTGTTAAAAACCAGCCTTCTCAAAGTCACATTGTTAGTTGTTACTACAGCTCCCTGGTGGTCTAGTGGTTAGGATTCGGCGCTCTCACCGCCGCGGCCCGGGTTCGATTCCCGGTTAGGGAACACATTGTTATTAGTGATGTCCAAGCAAATCATTTACAAACCACTGTGTTAAGTGATATCAAAGTATGCAACGGCAAAGTGAATAATCAATAAAAGCCGAAATCCATGTTACCCTATTACTGCGAAATGTCAAGAATATGAAATAGATAACTTAATTTAGCTGTTAAAAACCAGCCTTCTCAAAGTCACATTGTTATGTAACACTACAGCTCCCTGGTGGTCTAGTGGTTAGGATTCGGCGCTCTCACCGCCGCGGCCCGGGTTCGATTCCCGGTTAGGGAACACAACATTATAGGTGTAGTCCAAGCTAAGCAAAGACTGTTATCAACCAATGTCCAAGTATTCAACGGAAAGTTGGATAACGAAAAAAAATATACATCCATGTTAAACCTTTGCAGCGAAATGTCAAGAATATGACATATTAATAATAATTTAGCTGTTAAAAAACTTGCTTTCTGGATGTAACATTGTTTATCGTGACTACAGTTCCCTGGTGGTCTAGTGGTTAGGATTCGGCGCTCTCACCGCCGCGGCCTGGGTTCGATTCCCGGTTAGGGAACACAAATATTTGGGTGATGTCCCAGCAATTGAAATACGAACCAATGTTTATAACCAATGTCGAAGTATTCAACGGCAAGGTGAAGAACAAAAAAAAGTAGACATCCATGTTAAACCTTTACAGCTAAATGTCAAGAATATGACATTTTCAACATAATTTAGCTGTTAAAAACCAGCCTTCTGAAAGTCACATTGTTAGTTGTTACCACAGCTCCCTGGTGGTCTAGTGGTTAGGATTCGGCGCTCTCACCGCCGCGGCCCGGGTTCGATTCCCGGTTAGGGAACACAACATTATAGGTGAAGTCCAAGCTAATCAAAGACGAACCACTGTTATCAACCAATGTCCAAGTATTCATCGGAAAGTTGAATAACGAAAAAAAGTATACATCCATGTTAAACCTTTGCAGCGAAATGTCAAGAATATGACATATTTGTCATAATTTAGCTGTTAAAAAACTTGCTTTGTGAAAGCAACATTGTTTTTTGTGTCTACAGTTCCCTGGTGGTCTAGTGGTTAGGATTCGGCGCTCTCACCGCCGCGGCCCGGGTTCGATTCCCGGTTAGGGAACACAAATTTTTAGGTGATGTCCCAGCAAATGAAATACGAACCAATGTTTATAACCAATGTCGAAGTATTCAACGGCAAGGTGAAGAACAAAAAAAAATAGACATCCATGTTAAACCTTTACAGCGAAATGTCAAGAATATGACATTTTCAACATAATTTAGCTGTTAAAAACCAGCCTTCTCAAAGTCACATTGTTAGTTGTTACTACAGCTCCCTGGTGGTCTAGTGGTTAGGATTCGGCGCTCTCACCGCCGCGGCCCGGGTTCGATTCCCGGTTAGGGAACACATTATTATTAGTGATGTCCAAGCAAATCATTTACAAACCACTGTGTTAAGTGATATCAAAGTATGCAACGGCAAAGTGAATAATCAATAAAAGCCGAAATCCATGTTACCCTATTACTGCGAAATGTCAAGAATATGAAATAGATAACTTAATTTAGCTGTTAAAAACCAGCCTTCTAAAAGTCACATTGTTATGTAACACTACAGCTCCCTGGTGGTCTAGTGGTTAGGATTCGGCGCTCTCACCGCCGCGGCCCGGGTTCGATTCCCGGTTAGGGAACACCAATTTTTAGGTGATGTCCCAGCAAATGAAATACGAACCAATGTTTATAACCAATGTCGAAGTATTCAACGACAAGGTGAAGAACGAAAAAAAGTATACATCCATGTTAAACCTTTGCAGCGAAATGTCAAGAATATGACATATTTGACATAATTTAGCTGTTAAAAAACTAGCTTTGTGGATGTAACATTGTTTTTTGTGTCTACAGTTCCCTGGTGGTCTAGTGGTTAGGATTCGGCGCTCTCACCGCCGCGGCCCGGGTTCGATTCCCGGTTAGGGAACACCAATTTTTAGGTGATGTCCCAGCAAATGAAATACGAACCAATGTTTATAACCAATGTCGAAGTATTCAACGACAAGGTGAAGAACAAAAAAAAGTAGACATCCATGCTAAAACCTTTACAGCGAAATGTCAAGAATATGACATTTTCAACATAATTTAGCTGTTAAAAAACTTGCTTTCTGAATGTAACATTGTTTTATGTGACTACACTTCCCTGGTGGTCTAGTGGTTAGGATTCGGCGCTCTCACCGCCGCGGCCCGGGTTCGATTCCCGGTTAGGGAACACAAATTTTTAGGTGATGTCCCAGCAAATGAAATACGAACCAATGTTTATAACCAATGTCGAAGTATTCAACGGCAAGGTGAAGAACAAAAAAAAGTAGACATCCATGTTAAACCTTTACAGCGAAATGTCAAGAATATGACATTTTCAACATCATTTAGCTGTTAAAAACCAGCCTTCTGCAAGTCACATTGTTAGTTGTTACAACAGCTCCCTGGTGGTCTAGTGATTAGGATTCGGCGCTCTCACCGCCGCGGCCCGGGTTCGATTCCCGGTTAGGGAACACAACATTATAGGTGAAGTCCAAGCTAATCAAAGACGAACCACTGTTATCAACCAATGTCGAAGTATTCAACGTCAAGTTGAATAACGAAAAAAAGTAGACAGCCATGTTTAATCTTTACAGCGAAATGTCAAGAATATGAAATAGATAATATAATTTAGCTGTGAAAAACCAGCCTTCTCAATGTCACATTGTTATTTAACACTACAGCTCCCTGGTGGTCTAGTGGTTAGGATTCGGCGCTCTCACCGCCGCCGCCCGGATTCGATTCCCTGTTAGGGAACACAACATTATAGGTGAAGTCCAAGCTAATCAAAGACGAACCACGGTTATCAACCAATGTCCAAGTATTCAAAGGAAAGTTGGATAACGAAAAAAAGTATACATCCATGTTAAACCTTTGCAGCGAAATGTCAAGAATATGACATATTCGTCATAATTTAGCTGTTAAAAAACTTGCTTTGTGAACGTAACATTGTTTTTTGTGTCTACAGTTCCCTGGTGGTCTAGTGGTTAGGATTCGGCGCTCTCACCGCCGCGGCCCGGGTTCGATTCCCGGTTAGGGAACACAAATTTTTAGGTGATGTCCCAGCAAATGAAATACGAACCAATGTTTATAACCAATGTCGAAGTATTCAACGGCAAGGTGAAAAACTAAAAAAAGTAGACATCCATGTCAAACCTTTACAGCGAAATGTCAAGAATATGACATTTTCAACATAATTTAGCTGTTAAAAACCAGCCTTCTCAAAGTCACATTGTTAAGTAAAACTACAGCTCACTGGTGGTCTAGTGGTTAGGATTCGGCGCTCTCACCGCCGCGGCCCGGGTTCGATTCCCGGTTAGGGAACACATTATAATTAGTGATGTCCAATCAAATCATTTACAAACCACTGTGTTAAGTGATATCAAAGTATGCAACGGCAAAGTGAATAATCAATAAAAGCCGAAATCCATGTTACCCAATTACTGCGAAATGTCAAGAATATGAAATAGATAACATAATTTAGCTGTTAAAAACCAGCCTTCTCAAAGTCACATTGTTATGTAACACTACAGCTCCCTGGTGGTCTAGTGGTTAGGATTCGGCGCTCTCACCGCCGCGGCCCGGGTTTGATTCCCGGTTAGGGAATGCAACATTATAGGTGATGTCCAAGCAAATGAAATACGAACCAATGTTTATAACCAATGTCGAAGAATTCAAGTATTGAATTTAGCTGTTAAAAACCAGCCTTCTCAAAGTCACATTGTTATTTAACACTACAGCTCCCTGGTGTCTAGTGGTTAGGATTCGGCGCTCTCACCGCCGCGGCCCGGGTTTGATTCCCGGTTAGGGAACACAACATTATAGGTGAAGTCCAAGCTAATGAAATACGAACCAATGTTTATAACCAATGTCGAAGAATTCAAGTATTGAATTTAGCTGTTAAAAACCAGCCTTCTCAAAGTCACATTGTTATTTAACACTACAGCTCCCTGGTGTCTAGTGGTTAGGATTCGGCGCTCTCACCGCCGCGGCCCGGGTTTGATTCCCGGTTAGGGAACACAACATTATAGGTGAAGTCCAAGCTAATCAAAGACGAACCACTGTTATCAACCAATGTCGAAGTATTCAACGTCAAGTTGAATAACGAAAAAAAGTAGACAGCCATGTTTAATCTTTACAGCGAAATGTCAAGAATATGAAATAGATAATATAATTTAGCTGTGAAAAACCAGCCTTCTCAATGTCACATTGTTATTTAACACTACAGCTCCCTGGTGGTCTAGTGGTTAGGATTCGGCGCTCTCACCGCCGCCGCCCGGATTCGATTCCCTGTTAGGGAACACAACATTATAGGTGAAGTCCAAGCTAATCAAAGACGAACCACGGTTATCAACCAATGTCCAAGTATTCAAAGGAAAGTTGGATAACGAAAAAAAGTATACATCCATGTTAAACCTTTGCAGCGAAATGTCAAGAATATGACATATTCGTCATAATTTAGCTGTTAAAAAACTTGCTTTGTGAACGTAACATTGTTTTTTGTGTCTACAGTTCCCTGGTGGTCTAGTGGTTAGGATTCGGCGCTCTCACCGCCGCGGCCCGGGTTCGATTCCCGGTTAGGGAACACAAATTTTTAGGTGATGTCCCAGCAAATGAAATACGAACCAATGTTTATAACCAATGTCGAAGTATTCAACGGCAAGGTGAAAAACTAAAAAAAGTAGACATCCATGTCAAACCTTTACAGCGAAATGTCAAGAATATGACATTTTCAACATAATTTAGCTGTTAAAAACCAGCCTTCTCAAAGTCACATTGTTAAGTAAAACTACAGCTCACTGGTGGTCTAGTGGTTAGGATTCGGCGCTCTCACCGCCGCGGCCTGGGTTCGATTCCCGGTTAGGGAACACATTATAATTAGTGATGTCCAATCAAATCATTTACAAACCACTGTGTTAAGTGATATCAAAGTATGCAACGGCAAAGTGAATAATCAATAAAAGCCGAAATCCATGTTACCCAATTACTGCGAAATGTCAAGAATATGAAATAGATAACATAATTTAGCTGTTAAAAACCAGCCTTCTCAAAGTCACATTGTTATGTAACACTACAGCTCCCTGGTGGTCTAGTGGTTAGGATTCGGCGCTCTCACCGCCGCGGCCCGGGTTTGATTCCCGGTTAGGGAATGCAACATTATAGGTGATGTCCAAGCAAATGAAATACGAACCAATGTTTATAACCAATGTCGAAGAATTCAAGTATTGAATTTAGCTGTTAAAAACCAGCCTTCTCAAAGTCACATTGTTATTTAACACTACAGCTCCCTGGTGTCTAGTGGTTAGGATTCGGCGCTCTCACCGCCGCGGCCCGGGTTTGATTCCCGGTTAGGGAACACAACATTATAGGTGAAGTCCAAGCTAATGAAATACGAACCAATGTTTATAACCAATGTCGAAGAATTCAAGTATTGAATTTAGCTGTTAAAAACCAGCCTTCTCAAAGTCACATTGTTATTTAACACTACAGCTCCCTGGTGTCTAGTGGTTAGGATTCGGCGCTCTCACCGCCGCGGCCCGGGTTTGATTCCCGGTTAGGGAACACAAGGTGAAGTCCAAGCTAATCAAAGACGAACCACTGTTATCAACAAATGTCCAAGTATTCAACGTCAAGTTGAATAACGAAAAAAAGTAGACAGCCATGTTAAATCTTTACAGCGCAATGACAAGAATATGAAATTTTCAACATAATTTAGCTGTTAAAAACCAGCCTTCTGAAAGTCACATTGTTAGTTGTTACTACAGCTCCCTGGTGGTCTAGAGGTTAGGATTCGGCGCTCTCACCGCCGCGGCCCGGGTTTGATTCCCGGTTAGGGAACACATTATTATTAGTGATGTCCAAGCAAATCATTTACAAACCACTGTGTTAAGTGATATCAAAGTATGCAACGGCAAAGTGAATAATCAATAAAAGCCGAAATCCATGTTACCCTATTACTGCGAAATGTCAAGAATATGAAATAGATAACTTAATTTAGCTGTTAAAAACCAGCCTTCTCAAAGTCACATTGTTAGGTAACACTACAGCTCCCTGGTGGTCTAGCGTTTAGGTTTCGGCGCTCTCACCGCCGCGGCCCGGATCTGATTCCCGGTTGGGGAACACAACAGTATAGGTGAAGTCTAAGCTAATCAAAGACGAAACACTGTTATCAACCAATGTCCAAGTATTCAACGGAAAGTTGGATAACGAAAAAGAGTATACATCCATGTTAAACCTTTGCAGCAAAATGTCAAGAATATGACATTTTCAACATAATTTAGCTGTTAAAAAACTTGCTTTCTGAATGTAACATTGTTTTTTGTGATTACACTTCCCTGGTGGTCTAGTGGTTAGGATTCGGCGCTCTCACCGCCGTGGCCCGGGTTCGATTCCCGGTTAGGGAATATACATTTTTAGGTGATTTCCCAGCAAATGAAATACGAACCAATGTTTATAACCAATGTCGAAGTATTCAACGGCAAGGTGAAGAAAAAAAAAAAGTAGACATCCATGTTAAACCTTTACAGCGAAATGTCAAGAATATGACATTTTCAACATAATTTAGCTGTTAAAAACCAGCCTTCTGCAAGTCACATTGTTAGTTGTTACAACAGCTCCCTGGTGGTCTAGTGGTTAGGATTCGGCGCTCTCACCGCCGCGGCCCGGGTTCGATTCCCGGTTAGGGAACACAACATTATAGGTGAAGTCCAAGCTAATCAATGACGAACCAATGTCCAAGTATTCAACGTGAAGTTGAATAACGAAAAAAAGTAGACAGGCATGTTTAATCTTTACAGCGAAATGTCAAGAATATGAAATAGATAACATAATTTAGCTGTTAAAAACCAGCCTTCTCGAAGTCACATTGTTTATTAATACAACAGCTCCCTGGTGGTCTAGTGGTTAGGATTCGGCGCTCTCACGCTGCGGCCGGGGTTCGATTCCCGGTTAGGGAACACAAAACTTTAGGTGATGTCCAAGCAAATGAAATACGAACCAATGTTTATAACCAATGTCGAAGAATTCAAGTATTCAATTTAGCTGTGAAAAACCAGCCTTCTCAATGTCACATTGTTATTTAACACTACAGCTCCCTGGTGGTCTAGTGGTTAGGATTCGGCGCTCTCACCGCCGCCGCCCGGGTTCGTTTCCCGGTTAGGGAACACAACATTATAGGTGAAGTCCAAGCTAATCAAAGACGTACCACTGTTATCAACCAATGTCCAAGTATTCAACGGAAAGTTGGATAACGAAAAAGAGTATACATCCATGTTAAACCTTTGCAGCAAAATGTCAAGAATATGACATTTTCAACATAATTTAGCTGTTAAAAAACTTGCTTTCTGAATGTAACATTGTTTTTTGTGACTACACTTCCCTGGTGGTCTAGTCGTTAGGATTCGGCGCTCTCACCGCCGCGGCCCGGGTTCGATTCCCGGTTAGGGAACATAAATTTTTAGGTGATTTCCCAGCAAATGAAATACGAACCAATGTTTATAACCAATGTCGAAGTATTCAACGGCAAGGTGAAGAACAAAAAAAAGTAGACATCCATGTTAAACCTTTACAGCGAAATGTCAAGAATATGACATTTTCAACATAATTTAGCTGTTAAAAACCAGCCTTCTCGAAGTCACATTGTTTATTAATACAACAGCTCCCTGGTGGTCTAGTGGTTAGGATTCGGCGCTCTCACCGCCGCGGCCCGGGTTCGATTCCCGGTTAGGGAACACAAATATTTAGGTGATGTCCCAGCAAATGAAATACGAACCAATGTTTATGACCAATGTCGAAGTATTCAACGGCAAGGTGAAGAACAAAAAAAAGTAGACATCCATGTTAAACCTTTACAGCGAAATGTCAAGAATATGACATTTTCAACATAATTTAGCTGTTAAAAACCAGCCTTCTGCAAGTCACATTGTTAGTTGTTACAACAGCTCCCTGGTGGTCTAGTGATTAGGATTCGGCGCTCTCACCGCCGCGGCCCGGGTTCGATTCCCGGTTAGGGAACACAACATTATAGGTGAAGTCCAAGCTAATCAAAGACGAACCACTGTTATCAACCAATGTCCAAGTATTCAACGTCAAGTTGAATAACGAAAAAAAGTAGACAGCCATGTTTAATCTTTACAGCGAAATGTCAAGAATATGAAATAGATAATATAATTTAGCTGTTAAAAACCAGCCTTCTCAATGTCACATTGTTAATTAATACAACAGCTCCCTGGTGGTCTAGTGGTTAGGATTCGGCGCTCTCACCGCCGCGGCCGGGGTTCGATTCCCGGTTAGGGAACACAAAATTTTAGGTGATGTCCAAGCAAATGAAATACGAACCAATGTTTATAACCAATGTCGAAGAATTCAAGTATTCAATTTAGCTGTGAAAAACCAGCCTTCTCAATGTCACATTGTTATTTAACACTACAGCTCCCTGGTGGTCTAGTGGTTAGGATTCGGCGCTCTCACCGCCGCGGCCCGGGTTTGATTCCCGGTTAGGGAACACAACATTATAGGTGAAGTCCAAGCTAATCAAAGACGAACCACTGTTATCAACCAATGTCCAAGTATTCAACGTCAAGTTGAATAACGAAAAAAAGTAGACAGCCATGTTAAATCTTTACAGCGCAATGACAAGAATATGAAATTTTCAACATAATTTAGCTGTTAAAAACCAGCCTTCTGAAAGTCACATCGTTAGTTGTTACTACAGCTCCCTGGTGGTCTAGTGGTTAGGATTCGGCGCTCTCACCGCCGCGGCCCGGGTTCGATTCCCGGTTAGGGAACACATTATTATTAGTGATGTCCAAGCAAATCATTTACAAACCACTGTGTTAAGTGATATCAAAGTATGCAACGGCAAAGTGAATAATCAATAAAAGCCGAAATCCATGTTACCCTATTACTGCGAAATGTCAAGAATATGAAATAGATAACTTAATTTAGCTGTTAAAAACCAGCCTTCTCAAAGTCACATTGTTAGGTAACACTACAGCTCCCTGGTGGTCTAGTGGTTAGGATTCGGAGCTCTCACCGCGGTGGCCCGGGTTTGATTCCCGGTTAGGGAACACAACATTATAGGTGAAGTCCAAGCTAATCAAAGACGAACCACTGTTATCAACCAATGTCCAAGTATTCAACGTCAAGTTGAATAACGAAAAAAAGTAGACAGCCATGTTTAATCTTTACAGCGAAATGTCAAGAATATGAAATAGATAACATAATTTAGCTGTAAAAAACCAGCCTTCTCAAAGTCACATTGTTATTTAACATAACAGCTCCCTGGTGGTCTAGTGGTTAGGATTCGGTGCTCTCACCGCCGCGGCCCGGGTTCGATTCCCGGTTAGGGAACATAAAATTTTAGGTGATGTCCAAGCAAATGAAATACGAACCAATGTTTATAACCAATGTCGAAGAATTCAAGTATTGAATTTAGCTGTTAAAAACCAGCCTTCTCAAAGTCACATTGTTATTTAACACTACAGCTCCCTGGTGTCTAGTGGTTAGGATTCGGCGCTCTCACCGCCGCGGCCCGGGTTTGATTCCCGGTTAGGGAACACAACATTATAGGTGAAGTCCAAGCTAATCAAAGACGAACCACTGTTATCAACCAATGTCCAAGTATTCAACGTCAAGTTGAATAACGAAAAAAAGTAGACAGCCATGTTAAATCTTTACAGCGCAATGACAAGAATATGAAATTTTCAACATAATTTAGCTGTTAAAAACCAGCCTTCTGAAAGTCACATTGTTATTTGATACTACAACTCCCTGGTGGTCTAGTGCTTAGGATTCGGCGCTCTCAACGCCGCGGCCCGGGTGTGATTCCCGGTTAGGGAACACAAGTTGTTAGGTGATGTCCAAGCAAATCAAATACGAACGACTGTTGTCAACCAATGTCCATGTGTTCAACGGCATGTTGAATAAAGAAAAAAAGTAGACATCCATGTTAAACCTTTACAGCGAAATGTCAAGAAAAAGAAATTTTCAACATAATTTAGCTGTTAAAAAACTTGCTTTCTCAATGTAACATTGTTTATTGGGGCTACAGCTCCATGGTGGTCTAGTGGTTAAGATTCGGCGCTCTCACCGCCGCGGCCCGGGTTCGATTCCCGGTTAGGGAACACAACATTACCCATCACCCCCCTACCTTTGGCCCGTCCTGGGGGATGTGAAGGCGATGGAGGACATGCTGGGAGAAGGCCCTCAACATCCCCTCCGTGTGACACTCAGAGATCTGGAACACAAGCACAAGCCTATTTATAGACAGATGTCTGGATTGTGAGTCAAACCGGAACACATTACATTGTTAGCTCAACACCTATACCTCAACAAATGTTTTCAGAGACCGAATATGGTCAGGATGCTGACGTGAAGGGGGGAGTGGCTTAATTGCTGGGAAAGAAGCAGCTGTGGCTGGTGAGCTTGACACACATTGTTTGTCCTTTACCTTAGTAAAGGACATACAATGTGTCCTTTACCTCATTGAATATACATCACATATTTACTGATGTATGCTTGGCTCTCCCTCCCATAGTGAGACTGGGTTTGTCGTCAGAGGAATCCTGGGGAACACCTAATACAGTGGGGGCCTGACAGCTGAGTCTGCAGCCACACTATTAGCCCCATGCTCACCGATTCAATCCCAGATATGTTTTACTTCCCCCTCACACCAATTCTATGAATACATGCAGGACTATGTCTATAAACATGACTCAACTGGAGGCAGCAATAATGAGCCTCCTTCACACATTCTAAAGATGTCAGCTTTACACAAAAAACCTTGGAATTAACCTTTAAATGACATGACCAGTAGTCTGGGGTTTTAAATACATAGCATAAACAGTTTGTCCCGAAAATTGCCTGTTTATGGACAAAGAAAACAATGGCCTGAAACAAGGAAGAAAGCAGTCTGATAAATTGTGTTTGATATAGAAGTAACACAAATCCTGGGTTACTGGGTTCAAAACAAAAGTGATAAATGACAACATTCCCTGTATCCATATAAATGTATACATGCAAGTCATTCTGAATATCTCTGTCTCTCTCTGTCTCTCTCTCCCATTCTGGTAACTTACCAGAGGAGTGTTGTAAAACAGACCATGTCTCATCCTGGGGAGGAGGGAAAAGATGGCGTCTTTGAAGCACACCTACCAGTAGGAATAGGAAACAGGATGATTAGCAAGTGTTTCTCTGTGTGCTATGAATAGGAAGTCAACTGTGCATTTTTTTTTACAAAAAAAAAACATAATAAATGATATAACTCAGAAAGTAGATAGTTGTTCCAGTAGCCACACTCCTATTCCATCTGTAGTCAATGTGATTCATAATATTGAAGTGTTACAATAACAATCACGAGCTCATTGATTAAAATGTCATATACCTTTTTAAGCATCATTCCTCGTAAACGTGACCAGTAGCTCTGAATCACTAAAATAGTTTCAAAGAACTCTAGCAGATGTGTATTTACCCGCTTTGAATCGTAGATCTTAAGATGGATGATGTCATAGTCTGAGAAGGCTTTCCATGTTTCAGCAAACAGATCTCCATACGTATGAAAACTCTGAAAAGCATTGTTCAATATATCAACATATCTCAGTCACAAAGCAACCACGTTCAGAATAAGTTGCCTGTAAATCTTTTAACTGTCATTTCCTCTGCATTAGAGCTGGCCTGATGCAGTTTAAAGGTCCCATGACATGCTATTTTATGTATTCTTTAATATAGGTATTAGTGGGCAACTAACACAGTATTCAAAGATGTTCCCGAAATTCAGCCGTGGTGCAGAGTTACAGCCACTCCGAGCCAGTCGCACATTGAGCTTCCCCTAAATGGGCTGTTTTGGTGTCTGTAGCTATAATGCAAATGAGGAGGAGCATGGCGGGTCAAGGAGGAGGGTGGGGGTGTGGCCCTGAGCAGCTTGCAGCCACGGTACCATGCGCTCTGTTTACAGTGGATATATCGCAATGGCGAGGCGCACACAGCCTTTAGCCGTGTTCTGTAAATAGCTGGAGCTCTATATCTAAATATTATCATATAGCCTACATAGATATCTATATCATATAACATATATTAATCGAGTACTCGTTTAATCAAATCTATTTTTAGAATGCAACGGATCTGCAGCAGGAATAGGCCTTATGATGAACGGCCATATTACCAACCAAGCATGTAATGCTTATTCTCCATCAAAACAGTCAGAGTTATCAGAGTATTCATTATTTATTTTTGCAAACGTTCAAAACACATTTTCCTTACAAAAATAAATATGCGTCTCACAATTTAAATCACGTTGAACGGTTTAAAAAAAACAAAAACGAAACAAGTAGCCTAACCATTGCAAATAATTTAAAGCTGCAAATAAAACGGCAGCAAATGAACTAAAAAAATACTCAGCGTTGTGATCTTCTCTACACGTCCGGGATTACAGCTGCGTCTTGCGGCGGTGAAAATAGCCGACACACTTGGTTGCTGCGGGTCTGCTTTCCCGAACTCACCGTTGTGTTTCAGGAGCATATGTTGCCGCATAGTACTTGTAGTACTCTGGTAGCTCGATTTCGCTTGACATATTTTACATTTCAACTTATGATCTCCTATTACTTTAAAGTCGCACAGAAAATTCATACTTTTGCTTCAGAAAACTTTGTTTGTGTGTGTATATGCAAACTCGAGTTTGCCTGTCCAGCAACCGAGTTCATTTGTAACGAGGAGTACTCGAGTAATCGATTCCTCACGCCCATCCCTAATATCTATATCATATAATACATATTATCACGGCCAAAAGCTGTGGGCGCCTCCAGACGATATTATGAATCACAAACAACTTTGTGGGGTTCTGCGACGTCTCTGGTTCTTCCACTTTCACATCAATCTGAAGTAGACTGAACCGCGCTCTGCCTGCTGCCCGCTGCCCGCTGCCGGGCGGTGGTGCTTCGCGTCGATGGTGCCCCGCGGCAACCGGCGGCATGTCGCAGTTCATGTACTTCAGCGAGTCAAAGCCAAAGTTCCTTTCCCCCCAATTCCTTCTCAACCATGGCTCAGATAACCCCCACTACAGTCTCGTTGTGGAAATACAAGAGACGTCAAAGAACCGACAAGAAACACTTGCATTACAGTGTGTGTATTCACACACACACATGTGGCGCTCGCACGGTCGTGTCTCATTGGCGGGCCAACGTCTCTGGGCGGGCCAGGCAGAGTAAGGGGAGGAGCTTAGATGCTTTGTGACGACATACCTAAAGACATTCCAAATCAGCGCGCTTGAGCCTCCGTTCTTTCAAAGGCGAGCAGAACAGCTAGTGCTCGTTTTACACCAAACGCAAGTTTTAGCCACTGGGGGACCATAGGCAGACTAGGGGAACTCATATTTATGTTAGAAAACCTCATAAAGTGAGATTTTCATGTCATGGGACCTTTAATCATCAGCCATCTTTAACAAACCCTGAATCCAGGGGAGAGTGTGAGGGACCCACCGTGTCCCACATGAGGAGGTTGATGTCTCGGCTGAAGGAGTTGTTGATGTGCTGGGAGACGTACAGGTTGACAAAGTCACAAAAGTGGTGGTACATGTTCACTCCTACAAGAACAAAGAGACATAATGGGTTTCCACCTGCAACTGGATGTGAACACCTTATACATTGAGTGTACATAAATGTACAAAAATAAAGCAGAAGTAAAGTATAATTTTAACCAGGAGAAGTCTCATTGAGATTAGAAATCTCTTTTACTTTTAACCAGGAGAAGTCTCATTGAGATTAGAAATCTCTTTTACAAGAGAGCCCTGTCCATAATGTACACCCGTGTATAAAAAGGCACTGTGCTTCCAGTTTGATTTCAAGCCCAAAAGCTACACCGTAAGGTTGTGTGTTTGAATGCGTTATCCAATACGCCCCATTCTCTGAACTAAACCCCAGAGGTAAGGAGGTGTGTACCAGCGTCCAGCTTCATGAACACAGTGGGTTTTTCAATGACCAGGTCACATAGCCCATCGTCTATAGGCTGAAGGTCCAGCTCCGTGTACGTCTGCAGTTCTGCATACCTTCAGGATAGGGATCATATAGGGACAGGGATTAGTTATGTTTTGTTATTAACTGTACAGAATAAAGATGGATGATACTGGACCTGCTCGACTGGAAGCGCAGCACGGCTGGGCTTTCCATTTCAATTATAGCCAGGCTACCCGCTTGAATGTGTGGGTTTAACAGATGAAGCGCTGGTCTTGAGTATATGAGAAGACCTCAACACACACGTTTGGTGCTTTAGATTAAAACTTACCGTATAATGTCATTCATTCATGTAAGAGATTTGGGTTCTTTTAGACGACTGAAACAAACACAATGTTTTCCCAGAAGATGAACTCAAGTTTGATGTTCAATGTTTTTGCTTCCTAATCTCGAACGCTCATTGAGAGCCGACTTACCTCAGATCAGTATTGTTAACACGTTAGACAAAGTTTCACACACATTTCCTCAGATGCCACATGCTATTAGGAAAAAGAATTAGCAGCGATCTGTGAAACTTCAGTCACTGTCCAATATCATGTTTTTTTGTCCATACCAAGACCATTCCGAAGGAAATCTGTCCTACCTCAATGAGCCATTTGTTTTGTTCCAAGAGAATAACTTCCAGACGGGGAACTTCAATTGACCCTTCATTATCCTTTCTAATTAGGCTTGTATAGGATTTAATAAACAATAAAGAATCAAGCTGTTGAGACCCATCGACATACACCAGTGACCAGGGCGGTCACAAATATACTGACTTATAACACTAATTTAGCAAACTAACAATCAACTACTCAAGTGAATGGCCTCTGTTTGTGTGTGTTTGTATGTATGTCATTCACATATCTCGACATCTGTTCATCTGATCTAATTCACACTTGGGCCGTGTACTGCCGGGGACCTAAGGAAGTGCATTGTCTACATATTTGGAAACAAGGCACGCTATTAATAAACTTTGAAAAAAAACAGCAACCAGCGTGGCTCTGTGAAGCAGCGGGGGCAGGGCTTCAGTTCACTTGGTCACTGTACTTGGAGTCTCTGTATGTCTGTATGTCCCTCAGTTCCCATCGACAACCGTTCAGTTGATTGACTTCCCAGTGGACTGGTGTTTTGCTGGGAAAGGTAGGGCAGTGACCACTGGGAAGTTGTATGAATCAGTGGCCCTCGAGAAAGCTGCAAGCAGAAATACGGGAGGCCAAGCAAACGGACCTTTCTGAACAGGCACGTTTTGAACGGGGACTGTACTTGTATTTATGATGAAGAGAATGCCAATGGCACACAACATACTTTAAATCTCTGGGTTCCATTCATTTTTGGTTTCCAGAAGGTGTTTGGCCGAAAAGGTTTTGTTTTAGTAAGTCAAGACTATCTGTTAAACAAAATCACTTCTCCACTTTCTCTCTTTAAGGCGGGAAGACATTTTTAGTACTCTATTTAACCCACTTGTTTTTTCTATTTGACTGTTGATATGCAAGTTTCCTTTGTAGTCATTGTACTAAGTCATTGCAAAGCAATGGTTCAGAATTAACATACAAAAGAGGTGATGATATGAACTGACCTATTTGGCAACATTTTATGATGATGAAGTTCAAATGTGTTGGAACTGAGAGAGGCAAAGAGTGCAGTTTAAAGACATATTCCAATGCAAATAGACAGTTCATCGGCTTCCTCTTCAGAAATGATTCCAGGCTACCAGTCAGTTATGCAGAGAGACTAATTAAAAACCAATATTCCTACATCCCACCTATTCTAAGTTAAATGATACCAGCTCTCTAAAATAGGCTCAAGAGTTCCCTGGTGGTCTTGTGGTTAGGATTCGGGGGTCTCACCGCCGCGGCCCGCTTTCGATTCCAGGTATAGGAACTCAACTATATTAGTGATGTCCCAGCAAATCAAATACAAACCACTGTTTTTAGTGATATCAAAGTATTCAACAGCAATGTGAATAATGAAAAAAAACAGTCCTTAACCAAACTAGCTTTCAATATAATCCTCTTACACAAACCTGACTTGAACAGCTAATGTTAAGTGAGGTCTAAATGGAGTACTGCAAATGAAACATATATTTTAGACACACCAAATTCCGAAATCATGTAGTTGAGCTAATTCTGTCTGAATTAAATGTAAATTATTTGAAAATAACCACAAATTTCTGCCAGAAAATGCAGGTTGGTGATGCAGACTAATGAATGACCAACAGTCATACATCCCTCCAATTTCTGGTCTCCTGGTTTTTGACCAGTGGTTGGAATTGACACTCGCGCATCCAGTCCGGGATCGATTCCCCGACAGAGAACCATGTATGTATGTAACTTTCTGAATAATGGTTTCCGGTCCTGAGAGATTGATACTATGACTTTTCAGCAAATTCACAATATGGTGGCAAGACCTCTGAAAAACCTTAATAGTACAAGCTTCAGCTAGTATAGACAAGCCTGAACTAATAGTACCGTATGTCAATCTCATTATACACTTTCTCGTATTCATGATCCCATATTCAAACATAGCTAAATTCAGCCTTTATCTGCCAAGTTGAATGTCTAAGGTGCATCATCCACTGTATTCCAGGAGTGTATAGTGAGGGGGGAGTACCCTAGCTGAGTTAACTGAGGCAGTATTACATCACACATATCCCTGTCTAGTCAGCTGTCAGAACGTCACACATTGTATAGAAATAGTGCACTGTCCCTAAAACCATTAGTCCCTGGTGGTCTAGTGGTTAGGATTCGGCGCTCTCACCGCCGCGGCCCGGGTTCGATTCCCGGTCAGGGAACTAACCTTTATGTCTCACTGTCGAAAACTGGCTGTTCCTATATTCCTGTTACCCAAATTTAACCTGACCGCTTATGTTTAGCAAAGTCTATACAGAGAAATTAAATTGAATCATGGTTCTCTAGTAATCAAATTCTAAAAACATGTAGTTGAGCATGACTCAACTACAAATTAAAGCAAATTAAATGAAACAAATATGAATTTAACTCTGGATATTATGTGAACCTGACAGGAATATATTCAGAAAATCAACGTCATCTTCGGAAATGTTTCAGTCAAAATCTCCCACAAAGTTGCTGGCAATCAATACTTATATGACTAGTCCTACATCCCAGCTATTCCAAGTCACATGGTTCATTTTTAAACACTCCCTCTGGGTCTAGTGGTTAGGTTTTCTGTCTCTTTGTCAAACCTGGATTTCCATATATTGCTCTTACCCATATCTAACATTAACAGCTTATTTTAACTGAAGTCTGAAATTGCATTGATTTTGATCTGGTTTTCTAGATCAACTTCATTCCCTAGCATGTAGTGGAGCTTGCCTAAATTAATCCAGATGGAATCAAAAATATAAAAAATATATGAATATAAAAAATATTAACACAAATTTAACTTCAGAAAGGATGTTCGGTGATCAAAATGATCTCCGAAATAAGAAGTGAAAAACACACACATGTGCACACACAGTATGTGGCTGCAGGTCAGTTATGCAGACTTATTAAGAACAAATTGTCCTATATCCAGCCAATTCATGGTCACATGGTTTGTTTGAATAGCAGCTCCCTGGTGGTCTAGTGGTTAGGATTCGGCGCTCTCACCGCCGCGGCCCGGGTTCGATTCCCGGTCAGGGAACTAACCTTTAAGCAATTTTCTACATAATGGTCAACTATCCAAAGATATTAATTTCAATTATTGTGTACATCTTAGTAAACACAAATGTAACTGCTAATTGAAACCCTTTGTATCAGAAGTTAAGAGATGTTAACCTATACATCTCCTGACAGTACATAAACATCTCTTGACTGAAAGAATAATTAAAAGTGCCAGAAGACCTACATCAAATTTCCTCTTTTTTTTTACAGAAATCTGGAATTTCTATGCATCATCCACTGTATTCCTGAAGTGTACAGAATGGGGGGGTGGGGGATCCTTGGTCAGTTACAGTAACTGATACAGTATTACATCATGCAAATCCCTTCCTTGCCAGCTCTCAGCACGTCACGCATGCTAAAAAAAAAAGAGTGCATTGACTAGATGACCTCAGGTCCCTGGTAGTCTAGTGGTTAGGATTCGGCGCTCTCACCGCCGCGGCCCGGGTTCGATTCCCGGTCAGGGAACACACCTTTAAGCAATTTTCTACATAATGGTCAACTATCCAAAGATATTAATTTCAATTATTGTGTACATCTTAGCAAACACACAAATGTAAATGCTAATTGAAAACATTTGTATCAGAAGTTAAGAGATGTTAACCTATACATCTCCTGACAGTACAATCATCTCTTGACTGAAAGAATAACTAAAAGTGCCAGAAGACATACAACAAATTCCCTTTTTTTTTTTACAGAATTCTGGGATTTCTGTGCATCATCCAATGTATTCCTGAAGTGTACAGAATGGGATGGTGGGGGGATCCTTGGTCAGTTACAGTAACTGATACAGTATTACATCACACATATCCCTTCCTCACCAGCTGTCAGCGTGTCACACATGCTAAAAAAAAAAGAGTGCTTTGACAAGATGACCTCAGCTCCCTGGTGGTCTAGTGGTTAGGATTCGGCGCTCTCACCGCCCGGGTTCGATTCCAGGTCAGGGAACTCACCTTTTCTGTCTCCTTATCAAACCTGGATTTCCATATATTCCTCTTACCCAAATCTAACAGGAACAGCTTATGTTAACTGAAGTCTGAAATTGCATAGATACATTGTTTTCTAGATCAACGTAATTCCCTAACATGTAGTGGAGCTTGCCTCAGTTAATTCAGATGGAATCAAAAATATAAAAAATATATTAATATAAAAAATATTAACACAAATTTAACTTCAGAAAGGATGTTGGGTGATCAAAATGATCTCCGAAATAAGAAGTGAAAAACACACACATGCATACACACACATGCGCAAACACTATGTGGCTGCAGGTCAGTTATGCAGACTAATTAAGAACAAATTGTACTATATCAAGCGAATTTTAAGTCACATGGTTGGTTGATTAGCAGCTCCCTGGTGGTCTAGTGGTTAGGATTCGGCGCTCTCACCGCCGCGGCCCGGGTTCGATTCCCGGTCAGGGAACTACCCTTTAAGCAATTTTCTACATAATGGTCAACTATCCAAAGATATTAATTTCAATTATTGTGTACATCTTAGTAAACACACAAATGTAAATGCTAATTGAAAACCTTTGTATCAGAAGTTAAGAGATGTTAACCTATACATCTCCTGACAGTACAAACATCTCTCGACTGAAAGAATAACTAAAAGTGCCAGAAGACCTACATCAAATTCCCTTTTTTTTTTCAGAATTCTTGGATTTCTGTGCATCATCCACTGTATTCCTGAAGTTTACAGAATGGGATGGTGGGGGGATCCTTGGTCAGTTACAGTAACTGATACAGTATTACATCACACAAATCCCTTCCTCGCCAGCTGTCAGCATGTCACACATGCTAAAAAAAAAGTGCATTGACAATATGCCCTCAGCTCCCTGGTGGTCTAGTGGTTAGGATTCGGCGCTCTCACCGCCGCGGCCCGGGTTCGATTCCCGGTCAGGGAACTAACCTTTAAGCAATTTTCTACATAATGGTCTACTATCCAAAGATATTAATTTCAATTATTGTGTACATCTTAGTAAACACAAATGTAACTGCTAATTGAAAACCTTTGTATCAGAAGTTAAGAGATGTTAACCTATACATCTCCTGACAGTACATAAACATCTCTTGACTGAAAGAATAATTAAAAGTGCCAGAAGACCTACATCAAATTTCCTCTTTTTTTTTACAGAAATCTGGAATTTCTGTGCATCATCCACTGTATTCCTGAAGTGTACAGAATGGGGGGGTGGGGGATCCTTGGTCAGTTACAGTAACTGATACAGTATTACATCATGCAAATCCCTTCCTTGCCAGCTCTCAGCACGTCACGCATGCTAAAAAAAAAAGAGTGCATTGACTAGATGACCTCAGGTCCCTGGTAGTCTAGTGGTTAGGATTCGGCGCTCTCACCGCCGCGGCCCGGGTTCGATTCCCGGTCAGGGAACTCACCTTTTCTGTCTCCTTGTCAAACCTGGATTTCCATATATTCCTCTTACCCAAATCTGACAGGAACAGCTTATGTTAACTTGAGTCTGAAATTGCACAGATACATTGTTTTCTAGATCAAAGTAATTCCCTAACATGTAGTGGAGCTTGCCTCAGTTAATTCAGTAGGAATCAGAAATATAAAAAATATATTAATATAGAAAATATTAACCCAAAATAAACTCCAGAAAGGATTTTGGGTTATCACAATGATCTCCGAAATAAGAAGTGAAAAACACACACATGCACATTAGAGCATGGAAACCCGACCAATGCCCGATGGTACCCGACAGGCCGGGTCGAGTTCGGACAAATATTTGAAATTATGCTCGGGTTCGGGTCGGGCTCGGTCACAACTGCGCGATAAGGCGTTGGGAGTTGGCGTCGGCATTGCTTCTGTTTTAACGTTAATTTTACTTTGCTGGGGACACTCGTGTTTAATTTTAATTTCATAGGCTACCTGTCCTACAGAACCTCGTGTCATTTTGTGGAATATATCGTTATCGTGTGTGGATTTCAATTGGTTATGATTCTGCGCAACAAGAGCACGTTAATAGCGAGCACAAGAGTGCTTGCTGTTAACGCGTGCTTGCTTGTTGCGCTCATCTTTTGACTTTTCTAAATGCCTTGCAGTTGTTTAATAAGGGCGTACTTTCATATACACAAATGTAAACATGTCATTAGGATGAGAAAAAATAGAACTTAACTGTGTCGGGCTCGAACATATCTAGATGTCGGGGTCGGGCTCGGTTACTTCTCTATCGGACGCAGGCTGGGCTCAGACAGAAAAATGCGTCCTGTTCAGCACTCTAATGCACACACACATGCACACATACACTATGTGGCTGAAGGTCAGTTATGCAGACTAATTAAGAACAAATAGTCCTTTATCCAGCCAATTGAAGGTCACATGGTTGGGTTGATTAGCAGCTCCCTGGTGGTCTAGTGGTTAGGATTCTGAGCAGTCACGATGCTGACCGTAGACAGCCCGTAACCTAAGTCTGTCCCTACGTGATGTGCTGAACTTGAACATTGTTCCCAATCTTTCCCTGGGTGAGTGCAATCTAACCTATCTAGGGGGTTAGGTGGGAGGTACCCACCACAGGTCCGTCTCTCACACTCCGCACCGGCTCCTCGTCCCGGTTGGATGAACCATCAGTCCCGCTGACCAGCCCGCGCCTTGATCCAGTCTTTAAATCACCATGTATATATATATACAGTATATTTATCCCAAAAGTGTTCCCTTCATGGAACGTCCGAGCAGCGCGAGTCCCTCAGGTTATTCTCCTTCTCTCGACTCTCACCTCAGGCCACGTTTATACGTAGCAGGGTATTTATAGAAACAAATATTCCCCCCCCTCCGTTTTCAAAAATAACATGTGCACACAATATCGTTTTCAAAAAAGTTGTTGTTTACATCAAAACACATAAATACGCCGTTGAGTGCAATTAAAGCCATGCAAGCCAATCAGTATCCGCAGAATCAACAACAACGAATAACACAAGCGTCTTCCTGTAACAAACAAACTGTAAACATAGGGTGCTCATATGACGTTAAGCATTTCCTGGCGCATAATGTGACGCTTCAGAACCTAAAACCCCGTTTCCCCCCGTTGACACGACAACACTTAACCAGCGTTTTCAGAAATGTTTTTAGAAATGATCGTTTTCTGTGACAAAAACTGCGTTTTCGTGTAAATGAGAGGCCAATCCGCGTGGAAATATCTGCGTTTTCCCTTCGTGTAAACGGGGCCTTTCTCAAACTCTCCAGACCTCCCCCTCAGCTGTTGCTACTTACCTGTGATGAGAACCTCAACACCTCCCCCTCTGTGTGACGTCAGTACTGACCCTAACCCTAAGCACATGCTACCCTACCGTAACAGGCACTCTCACCACCGCGGCCAGGGTTCGATACCCGGTGGGAACTAACCGTTAAGCAATTTTCTACATAATGGTCAACTATCCAAAGATATTAATTTCAATTATTGTGTACATCTTAGTAAACACAGAAATGTAAATGCTAATAGCAAACTTTTGTATCAGAAGTTAAGAGATGTTAACCTATACATCTCTTGACAGTACATAAACATCTCTTGACTGATAATATAACTAAAACTGCCAGAAGACATACGTCAAATTTCCTTTCATTGACAGAATTCTGGAGTTTCTGTGCATCATCCCCTGTATTCCTGAAGTGTAGCTGTCAGCACGTCACACATTCTAAAAAAAATAGTGCATTGACCACATGACCTCAGGTCCCTGGTGGTCTAGCGGTTAGGATTCTGCGCTCTCACCGCCACGGCCCGGGTTTGATTCCCGGTCAGGGAACTCAACTCTATGTCTGAAATTAATTTAAAGGAACTTAATACCTGACTCATTGCAGCACTTCCTCTAAGCATGTACTGGTCTGGCACTTTATGTAAACGTATTGTATGTTGTATTTCCAGGCCCATCTAAATCTAAATGAAATGACTCTTAACAATGTCCTCTGCCCAGTCTACTCTATATCAGCCAGGATGAACCCAACATAGCTCATTGATGTTCTAGTGGTTAGGATTTGGGGCTCACACCGCCGGGGCATGCGTTTCATTCCCAGTCAGGGAACAATGATTTTGAAGAGCTTTCTCTTTTCAACACATGTGGGACGCAAACCATGAATAAGAATTAAGTACCTGGGATGATCTATCCTTTATAGATATGTCTTAAGTCATAGAATTGTATTTCATGGTGGTCTTGTAATGAAAGGCAATGAAAGCCATAATGACCACTTTTTGTTTCGAGCATTCGGTAACTTTAAGTTACGTCAGTCTGCATCAGACGTTACTGTGTCTTTCTACTGGACATTTAGGGAGCACTTGAACATTGTGCAGTGTATCTTGCATTACCAAGATTGCAGCGGACTCTTGTGATCTCCCTCAGCCGCCAGTGATGCTCTGCTCAGACTGCAGTGCCCTCCCATCTCTCCGTGCTGGATGAAGTCCTCCTTATACCTGCACCGCAAACACAAGGTGGGTTCACACAGGGAAACAGAACAATACTTTCGCTGTAAACTCCTGGCATTCACCAATGTCAAGATAAGGCAGTGGCATGACCTTTCGTGACCTCTGCGCGGGCTCCGTAAGTCCAAGTAAAGGTTGGTCGCCTGACAGAACCGAGTGTGGCGGCTGCACCGTAACGATGAATCCCCCTATAATTAAAAACAGAACTTTATTTAATTGCATGAGGCCCAGTGTTTTCCACACCAACTGAACATCTTGACCAATATATTCTAGCAATCAGCCACGAGAGGCCGTGGCTTACCGCGATGTATCAACCGATAGGGGGCGATGTTGCTCTGAAACCCCCTAGCTGTTAATCAGGCCGTCAAGTGGCTTAATGCTTGAATGTAACAGTTATTAAAACAGTAACTTAAAACTACCTCGTAAGATTTCATAAAGTAAACACACAGCAAAAGAAAATGTGGTGATTTATTGAATTTGTATTAATACAAAAAAAATTCATATGCGAAACAGATCTGTGTTAATAGAGGATTTTACTACGCCTTTGAGCCAATCAGAATCAAGGACCGGAACTAGACGTTTATTCAGCCACTGCATTGTTGAATATACGGTCAAATACATAGTTATGTTTAGTAGATGTTTTCTTGACAAGGAAAAAAAAAAAAAATAAGCTGATTCAGCCAAAAAATAATGTTATAGCTGAAAGTATTTAATATGCAATTGTGTTGGTAACTGTGGTATAACCTGAACAAACCACGACGGGGTGTCCTGTTATTGGAAATAATGTACAACCTTATTGAAGGACAAACAATAATAACAGGATAACCCAGCATGGTTTATCCCTTACATACTGAGTCCATAGTGCTCCGTCTTTATGTACAACACCTGTGCTACTGTTTGTTCCTGTTGACTCCTGTGCATCCTGCGGAACAGAGGATATGAGTGAACTCACAGGTCTGCTAGCTGCGCATAGAGTCTCCATCTCAGAGAGCCGCTCCCTGACGTAACCAAAGTCTCCCTGCTTCCAAAACAGATCCCGGGCTGCTTCCACCGTCGGAGCCCTGTAGGGGTTTAACATCAGATACTGAAGATTAATACATTCTATAATTAGTTAGATTACAGTTCTAAAATACCACATTGTCTTTTGTGATAATTAAATGTATGAAAAAAATTAGTTTTTTTTCATAGTTAGTTAATTTTCACTATAATTAGTGTTTCTTTCCCACGGCTCACATCACATTTACATCACATTTTGTTACATTTGTTGAAATTCTCTTAATATCCCGACAGCAATCAATAAATCATATGCTCCAAAAAAAGGGGGTAATTAAATGGGGTCTGTGGCTGTCCAAAGCCTGTTAGAAACCTGTCCAATCATTTAATTGGCTTACCTGATGGTGTACCTACCTACCCGGCTACCTGTGAACAATAATTGGACCTGATGCTAAAGCTAGCGGGCTAGAGCAGTTCTTCGGGGAGGGGATTTGGAGGGAAGCCTCGTATTTCTTTCAGTTGGATACTAGTTGGATAAATCTAGCTAACCCTTCAATTTGAGACCAATTTGAGGCTTTAAGAGATTCTGAGGGAAAAGTTAGAGCGAGCCAGCCAGGAGTCGAACCTGGAATCTTCTGATCCGTAGTCAGACGCGTTATCCATTGCGCCACTGGCCCTCTGTGAAGAACTGCAGGAGATGAAGATTTAAAAAAACCCTCGTGTCCTAGACCCAATGGATTTAAAAATCAATAAAGCAAGAACATCGACATTGCCATCAGTCTGACCGTTACTGTAAGTTGAAAACAACGACCTAACCATGTGTTTGTGGACAACCAGCTTGGAAACGTACCATCTGACATCAGCTTTGGAGCACACAGGGTAACCGAAGCGCTTCTCAAGAGCGCAGTGCTTCTCATAGCCCCAACAGGCCGACAGATTCCCCAGTGCATCCTGTGTAAGGGCATATGAAAAACCTTAGTAAGAGACTTTCCAAGGGTCTAACTCAGTGGTTCTCAAACTTTTTATACTGCGTACCACCACAGAAAATATTTGTCTCTCAAAGTACCACCATTATGACAGATGTTATATAATATAACAACATACAGTAGCGTAGGCCTGCGGCGCTTTTCAGCTGAGCACGTCTCATGAAGGAGGCACATTTATTCTTAAAATTCATATTATTTATTGTTAGCTGTTGTCAGCTGTACACAGTGGTAGCACTAGAACAGAGACACGGAAACACATACACATAAACACACAGCAAGTGAGAACATGATCTCATAGTAAATGTATTGATTCGTATTTCGTACTAGTATTTTGATAGCAGGGTTTGTTATTAATCTAACAAAAAGACAATTCTAATTCCCCAGCGTACCACTTGATAGCGCATCGCGTACCATAGTTGGAGAACCACTGGCCTAACTAAAATTAACTAAAACAAAAGAATGAATTAGTCATTTATTTCAACCACCACCAGCACTATATACCCAAGGTCTACGAAGTTCCAATAATGGGGAGGGAAATAATACACTAGACTGGAGGCATACACCAAAACAGTCATCACACGTCTTTGTTCTCAACAATTACTGTTGTTGTGCTGCAAATATTCCTGGTAAAAGGCAGATCCCTTAATCCATTAAAAACTGGTCAGTTATTACTTTTGAACTTTACATTGGCTTTGTAATCTTCCGCATGATGATTCGTTTGAGATCTCTCTCTATTCCATGGCTGAATGCTTCTAGCTCTGACAATCTTTCAAAGGGTATGAATATTGTATTTCTAACTAATGAAAACAAATGAATGGAAGGGGAAAATCCGACAAGTATGAATGTAGTCAGTAACACAATCTACCTCCACCTCATATCCAAACACTAACACAGATGAACACACCCACCCACCCACAGAAAGGCTAATATCTTACTTTAAAAGGGCAGAGAGGGTCCTGGTGGCAGAGCTTGGAGACTCCCTGGTTGTTGCGTAGGAAGTAGGGTATGTGCTCTGGGGGCAGAGACAGGCTGCTGTAGTCGAACAGTGGTGCCGCTGGACGGTGGCCAAGCTTCCCAGGCTCCGCGGAGGTGATCGAAGTTGACGCAACGACTATGGCCAGCGCTAGTAGCAGCAGCAGCATAGTCGGACAAGCCTCACATTCATGTGAGATGATGACTGCTCTTCACAGCCCTCTGAGTTAGAGGGGAGACAAAAGGGGAGGGAAATGGTCAGACGTAGGGCTCTTGGTTTGAGGGTCAAGAGCAGCAGTTTACGAGCATGTGGGTACAGGCTGGTGTGTGACTCCGGGGAGCTTCAAGGAACTGTAGAGGCTTCAGGAAATATTAGTGGCCGTTTTCCTGCGATTGTCTTGGCAGTCATAACTAAGCTAGGTGGAACTTGGGCGTCAGACAAAGTGCGAGAGAACATGCCTCTTCGAGGAGCCAATGAACGGGCAGTGTAGCTGGCTTTGAGCCTTAAATGTTATAATTATGTTACATATATCGTATAGTGGATGAGGGGGATCCTCCTCAAATAAAACAACGTTTTTTTCCATAATGTCGTTTAAATTACAAAATTGTACGCATGACGTATATGCAATATGCTAGTAAAACGTCGTAACGTCAGGCTACCGGTAAACGTTTCTCTCGTGATGGATAAAACAAAAACCTTGACACATTCGCCAAACAGTTCGAACGTCCCTTGAGAGATAAGATATGTCATAATGCCGGTTATTTTTGTGTTTTGCAAAGCGATTCACAATTTCCTAAAGCATAGCTTAGGAAATATTAATTAGCCGTACTTCAACTATTCAACATTTAACCTAGAGCACGAGCAGATGACAGTCAAGCAATCCGTTTCCCGCCGTCAATCAGCACACAACCACTGTCTGTTCATCACAATTAATCACGGGGAAATACTTAAAATAAGACCTAAAAGTAGCAGTTTAATACAAGGTTCATCACGAAATGTACCCGAATTGGTCACTTCTTATCCTGGGCTACCCTGCGATGTTGATGTAGCAGGTCGCCATAACACCGGAAACCTCGCACCGGTCTACGATACCCATAGTCAGACACCAGGGGGAGCTGTTGGTCTACACAGCACATATGGGAAAGCGTGGAAATCATGCTGGCAATGGTATGTAGCATTTAACATAAAAAAAAAAAAAAAAGGAATCAGGAAAATGCAAATACTATTCAAACATGTTGGGCAATAGCTTGAAATTCTGCAGGGATTGTTCGGAGAGAATGAGGGACTAAATTAACAACATCACGGACAACCTCTCGTCCCTAAACTGTGCTGTGCAAATTATAACTTTTCCCTCAGGTAAGATGTGTTGATATCTCACTGGAACTCACTGGAAGCTTATCGGGCTCTTTTAGGGAATGTTTCCCTTTTTAGCCCACCTTAACTATTGGTTAGATTGATTGGGTATAGATTTTGGTATTAATCTATAGGCTAATTATCCCTTCACAGATAGAGTCGGTTTATCCAGAGCTTGTCGAGACGGTCCCTTTTCCTTTCAACGATCTCCAATGAAAAGATAAATAAGTTGCATAATCAATAGTAGCAGCGCTGTGACTGGCAATGGTCTTCTCATCCTTAAAAAGGTAGCGAATGCAATACAAAGCACCTCAAAATAAAAAAACCTGTACATCTGGATTAACACTATCCTATCATTGTGTTCTTGCCCTAATGCAAACGTATGCAGGAAGCATTTCACAAAAGTAAACTGTATATTATTAGACTGTTCATGGTGATGTAGTGAAAACTTAAAGGCTTAAGCATATCCTAACCTGCTATTTGAAACAGGTCAATGTTTAAAACCCGAAAGTAACACTGAGTGAAACACAAGTGAAAAAATAAGTATGCATATAAATAAGCATATTGGCTTAACCTTAACTTTTACCCTACATCTGTATTGAAATCAAAGTAATCAAGATGTTTTAGATGAATGAAAGTTTTTTTTTTATTAAACAATTAGTGTGACAAGAACAAGTGAGTGATTGTGTGAACAGATTCAACAATGGACACAGCAGGGAACACTATATAATATACTTAGGGCAAACCATTAACATATAACGTTGCAAATATACTATACTTTATGCCATTACAATACTTATAATAGCCCTGAGCAAATTCAAAATTGGTTTAGATCAATGGTCATACCATGGTTGGCTGTGCAGCGTTTGGATGCTCCAATCGGTCCGAGAAGGGTTACCACATGTATGGCTTCCCCAAGGACCAAGACCGCAGGAAGAAATGGATGGCAATGGTCAGCCGTCAAAACGTAACAGTGACAGGGGTCAGCAACCGTCATAAACGATGTAATGTAAGTAATGTTCACATCACTTGATAGCATTTCAAAGGGCATAATAATTCTAAGTGTAGAGAATTATGACTTTTCAATGATATTTGAAGTGCAATGGAAACTGATCTTACAAGCCTACCTATAAAGGTACACTTTGAAGATGACCTATTCACTGCCACAAAAAGAGAAGGGATGTTGAAGCTGAGGCCCGATGCAGTCCCAACAGTTTTCATTCATCGCCCCCTAAGCCGAAGAGTGAAGTGAAGATTTTCGTAATGTCACGCTTGAAAATTTCAATTTTTGGTAGCGATACGAGCGCTGATTGGCCAATTTTTGGTAGATGATACGAGCGCTGATTGGCCATTTTTTGGTAGATGATACGAGCGCTGATTGGCCAATTCTTCGTAGATGATAGGAGCGGTGATTGGCCAATTCTTGGTAGATTCGAATTCGACTCACAGGCGGGGCAATATACAGCGGACCAGTGGCGCAATGGATAACGCGTCTGACTACGGATCAGAAGATTCCAGGTTCGACTCCTGGCTGGTTCGATCCTTTTCTTTCTCAGTCTCATCATTCTATTTATTTTTTCACTTGTGTTTCACTCAGTGTATTATTATTGCTTGGACAGCATTTATAAGGAACCTGATCACTTAGACACTATGTTTTACAGTGATATTAACGTCTCTATAATCACTGTTGACATGGCCTCTTAATGCTTTAATAAAACGGGCACTAAACACACCGGCATGATTTAGTTTCATTGGTGAACACAGCGACGACCGGCAACGATATATATTTGATGCAACATTATTATTCATTTTCATAAGGATCTGGATATTTACTGACAATATGAATGTACAGTAGTCATATTATGATCATAACGAATTAGGAACGCCCGGGATTCGTTACGACGAGATCAGGATGTATATTACGGTATTTATGGCACTTTACGTCGACTAACTTTATTTATCATTCTTTATTACAATACGATATATATTTGATACAACATTATTATTCGTTTGCATAAGGATCTGGACATGTTTCTGACAATATGAATGTACAGTAGTCATATTATGGTCATAACGAATTAGGATCTACCGGGATTCGAGACGATGAAAATAAGCATGTTTTTTGGTATATCTTGGTGCTTTACCTCGACAAACACGCAGCTTCCTGCAGCTCTGGTCAGCTATATGTTGCCACGTTCTCCTCACCATTTAAAAACTTGGTCCCACCCCCGCTTGTATGACATCCTATCCTACCAATCAGAGTGTAGCTCCTCCTACTTACTTTCACGTTATTTTCACAAATTATTATATTATTGCGAATGGGGGAGGGGAGCCGTCGGTAACGTTGAATTTAGCCTGCAGGTCAAACAGCGTCTATGCATGTCTATTTCTGCACTAAGCTAACGTGACATTCACTAAAGTTAAAAAATGTAAACAAACTTACCAAAGACGTTATTCAAATTCTCCACAGAATCCACATTTCTTAAGAAATAGCCGCTGAGGTAAAAAGCTAAGCCTCTGAAGAATAAGTCCCGCCTCCGAGGCTCCTGGTGCCATCGGTCAGATGTCTATGGGAAATAACATGGATTTTTTTAAATAATCGTACATAACAAACTCTGTAGGTGGCGAAGAAGTAAAAGCTGCTCACGTTTTGAAATACATACTTTTGCCATCTAGATTCCACTTGGGTTTTGGATTGTCGGTGTCGTTACAGTAGTAAACAATTCTAAATGCAACTTCGAGCTCCGCAGCTTTCAACCTGCGCTGCGAGCTCGAAGTTGCATTGACCAATAATTGGTTCCCCTGATGGCCAATGACGAGGCCAGTTTGTGTTCACGAATGGACCCGAGTGACAGCCTGCAACAGCCAATCCTTGAATGCACTGCTTGTTCAAGAGTCCTATCAAGTATGAGTCAATCATAAAAAACCGTTGTCATGGGCTACGTCCCGCCCTCACCCCTCACCACTGCAGCGGGACGTTCAATTAATTCGGTTCCACAATATTAGAGGCCATCTGTTCACCTGGATGTGGACATAAGAGGAAGACATACATTTATAAAGTGTCTGCAAAAATGCAAAATTATAAAAAATAATAATAATATTTTTATAATTTTGCATGCAGACGATGCTGTTGGTGCTGGTTCCTCAGGGCCAGGCTGGTCTGGTTCCTCAGCCCCACAAGATACTCTGCCAGGCGGCCCACCCTGTCCAGGCCCGGGATGTTGTTTAAATCCACTGCCTGAAAGAGTTTGCTAGGTAGGGCAGGCACCACTGGTGGAGGGCTGGGCAGGTGGTGTTGGTTGTGGTGGTGGAGAAGGAGGAGGTGGAACAGAGGCCAAAGAACCACTGGTGGAGGATTGGGCAAGGGTTGGTGGAGGAGGTAACTTGGTAAGTAGCATGCCAGGCACCACTGGTGGAGGACAGAGCAGGGGGTGCAGTGGAGATGACAGCAGTCATGTTGTCCATGGCCAAGTCCTCGAGCAAGCTGCATGGTCTGTGTCCTCAGATTAGGTGTCCTGCAGTCTGTTCCCAGTCAGCATACAGGTAGTAGACACCTACTCTCCTGGGAATTACAACAATAATGGAATTAGTATGGCAGTATATGAACATGTGACGTCTGTCTGGGTTCCCTACCATACAGGCCATCTGCATTCTCCATGGGAGAATGCAGCATTTCCAGCATTTATTTTGATGATTACGAGTTGCTTTAAGATAACCATTAGCATACAGAGATTTCCTTGAAATTTTTTCAGTGTGTGAAGTTACTATTAATAAAACGTCCTTCTATTCTGTTTTTTTGCTAGGTAGGCTATATCAATGTAGGCTACTCTCTGAGTAATCTAGAATATACAACCGATTAGCAATACATTGAGCTGTGTGATGGAGAAGCAGTTTGATGTAATGGTATAAGTTAGAGAAGATACTATTGCACCATTTAATGTATTTTAAAAAAAAATGAAGACATTGTCCCTTTTTCGCTTAAGACGCCAACTGACATGCATGTGATATATCTATTTCTATCTATCTATCTATCCATACTTATATATAATAATATATAGTAAAAATATGTATATATATTTTATTGAAATTTAACAAAAAAAATTAGGGTTGAAAAACTCGACTGGGGCAGCTAGGGGCCGACTTGGACGCAAAATGTCGAAAACCCTGACTTTCCACGCCACAGGCCCCTTGCCAAGCCACAATGCCCACCCGGCTCCGGTGATGCAGCTGGATGCTACTCCTCCGATTAGCTTTTTCCTCCACCTGTAGGTACTGCACACCTCAGTTTTTATACAAAGAACATGAATCACCGAGCAAACAAATTGGGATATAAATAATGTTCATAACGAACGATTGTTTCTGAATATCTACGGTATCTTGAGACTTAATGACACTGTGTTTGTATCACGCGTGCAGTCCGTGTATGCTGTGCTCTGATATTTGTACATATGAAGCCTATGCACGGACCGCATGCACGATGCATCTTTAGCAGATACAGGAAGCGATTAACGCGCCACGGTGACGAGCGCGAGTTGGATTCCGTTTGAGCAGATATAGATTTAGTCAGCGGTGAGGCGTTCATTCCCAGATAGCGTATTTTTTTTTTAATTATTATTATTGAGAAATATGGCGATCATTTATTTCACGGTGGTATTTGAGCATAACTTTGGGGTAAATTCTTAGATGGATCCCGATTTTAGAAAAGAAACATGACTTCTAATACTTTGAAAGCGACTGAAGCCCTTGTTCATGACATTGGTGAACAAGAGTTGGACTTCTCAGATCTGTTTTTATGCGATGGTTTCGCCTCCGATCCTGATCAAGGTTTGTGTTTTTGTGTTTGTTCTTTGGCTTGGTTTTGACTATCATATTACCTACCTATAACGCATATTCCTAGTAGGAGGTTATAATGTCTTATCGTTTTTTTTTGTGATATTAATATACAAATGTAATCGAGGTCAATGAGAGACAGGTGTACAAAAAACATTTAATTAAATGATCTCATAATTTAGCCACAATGCTCAATTTTTACTGGTAATACTTATAGCTTACACGTCCTCTACTTAAGTAGGCCTACCGGCATACAAGTACTTTTAGGCGTTTATACTTTCAGTAGCGTACATGCAGTATGCGCACAGTATGCATGCGGTACGTGATATTCCTCAAAAAATATCCAAACAGCTGCCTCAAATAAGTGCTTCCCCATATCCCACATTTGAAGTCATATCAAAAGAAAACATGGAAGAAAGTTTAATCCATTTAAAGCAAAATGTTGAAAGCTGTACTTATGTATGACGCAACTGTAGGCAAAACATTTTCACTAAAGCTGAACAAACTCTTGAACTTGATCCAGGACATCATTTGCATGATGACACCCATCACCCTGAAATGGCGCTGCACATGTCCGCCGACATCCCCAGCTCAGTCCACTCAGCATCCAGCCATAGCCCCTCCCCACCTACTCCGGCTACAGTCGGTCAGTATAGGGCCAGCCTGGGGTTCCCCTCCTTGGGCCATGCCTCCAGCCCGGGGATCATCCCCGCTCCCAGCCCCAGGATTGAGATAACACCGTCGGCCGACACTCTCAGCTCCAACGTGTCGGATCGGAGCCCCAGCTCCAAGGCCCTGGGACCCTACCGGGACCAGCCCTGTGTCAGCCCGGCCAGCAGCAACTCCTCCAGCGGCTGGCCCCTCGAAGGCTGCTCCCCCTCCGTGTCTCCCAACATCTCCCCGGCCAACTGCAGCGGCGGTGCTGCCGCGCTGTCGGCCCTGGACCTGGGTCGGGGCATTCAGGGCATCGTGGGCACTTTCTCCGCCCACTCGTCCCCGGGGGCTTCCCCTCGCACCAGCATCACAGAAGAAACCTTCCTGGTGCCCCAGCACCACCGGGCCGCCTCCCCGCTGCCCCATCAGCGCTCCCGCTCCGTGTCACCCAAGGGCAAGCGGCGCTACGATCAGGAGCATGGCGGCCACCCCTGCTTGGGCGGTGGCACCCCGGTCAAGCAGCGCTCTCGAAGCCCCAGCCCCATCCCCAGCGGATCCGTCGCCGGCCCGGAACACCACGGAACCTACCTGCCTGCCCACTACCAGGCGGGGTCCTCTGAGCCCCTGCCCCGGGCCGGGGAGTGTTCTCCCAGCCTGCTGGAGGACATGCTGGGCGGCTTCATCTCCCCCGGTCTACCTAAAGCAGCCGCTCCGTCTAACCTGCAGGAGGTCGAGTCCTTCGCGGAGGAGAGTTGTGTGTATGTTCAGGCCCAGAGGCAGGACCGTAGCTATGGAGACGGGCGGTGCTGGATCACAGACCGGGACGGAAGGCGAAGCGGAGCAGGGGCCGAGGTCCAGCCCGCTGAGGCCCTCTATCTGCTCCCACATATCTGGCCGCCCTACATTCCCGCCGGCCACAAAGTCTACAGGTGGGTTCCTTCCGCGCTGGGGTGGTGGATTCTTATCCACTCCATGCTGACCCGGAAGGGTTTTGAGGAGATAAGATTCAAATGGCTTAAAAATAATTGACCGCCAGAGTTGTCTTGTTATAAATACGGCCATCAGAGAATGGCCGTATTTATTAAGATACAGAGTTAACAAAAGACAAACAAAAAATTATGAAGTATAATCAAAGCACGATTTTATTGCAAAACTGCTATTGCAGTTTCCAAGAAGCTTAAAGTGATGCTTCAGAAACAGCCACCGCAAATAACAAGTGTATTTCCCCAGTGATGGTGCTGTAAATATCTATCTACTCTCAGATAACACACTCAATCTCCTCTCAGATAACACTCTCTATCTCTCTGTCTTTTCCTTCCTTTGGTGACTCATGTTTCTCTTACCCCTTCATGAATCACAGTGGCCTCCCTGTGGCTACAGCGCCGTCTCTGGAGTGGCCCCTGCCCAGTCAGTCTGGTCCCTATGAACTGGTGCTCCACCAGCAGCCCAAGTCGCACCACAGAGCCCACTATGAGACCGAGGGCAGCCGAGGGGCTGTCAAGACCCCCAATGGAGGGCATCCGGTCATACAGGTACGATGGTTTATTGGTTGTGCAGAATGGGGTTCAAGCCATTGACTACTGCTGCACTGTCTCTACAGAGAAGAATAATAGGTTCATGAAACCATTAACTATAACATTTATATTCCTTGTCTTTCCTACTGGTAGGACAATGATACAAAACTCATAATATATATATTCATCATTAAAACCCAAAGGTTTACCAACTGGGGCAAAGGTTCTCAGTACAGAGAGCTGGCATTTCCCGGATATTATCTCCCACAGGTTTGAGTTGTGAAGACCACAACCATGCAAATGAAGCAAACAGCCTTGTGTCGCCACATGATAGATGTGAGATAGACAAACGCTGGTATGAGATGGGCTGAATGGCACATCTATTGACAAACATCACCTTTAAAGCGAAACAAAAGGCAATACGCGTTAAAACGGACACAGCACAGCCATGTAGGCATGCTTTTATCAATGTCGATTATTATTATTTATATTATTGAAATTATTAATATCATCACAATTATTATTACTATTATTACTATTATTCATATTATTATTATTCTTATCATTGTAAGTCTGCTTTATCCTGATGGTATCCAACCTATGAACAATCAACAGAGTTAATCAGTCAAACAGGATAATCCCCTCTGGGATTATTAAAATTCATCTTTATGATGTCAAAAGTGTGAATGAAGTGTGTACTTGTTAATGGAAAGGCTGAAGTCATATAAAGCTCTGAGGAACCAATTTTTTGTACAAATTAATATCTTGATTTATTTTTTTGGTGTTGTTTTGTTCTTGTACAGTTTTGTTCTTCACACACACACACACACACACACACACACACACACACACACACACACACACACACACACACACACACACACACACAGACAGACAGACAGACAGACAGACAGACAGACAGACAGACAGACAGACAGACAGACAGACAGACAGACAGACAGACAGACAGACAGACAGACAGACAGACAGACAGACAGACAGACAGACAGACAGACAGACAGACAGACAGACAGACAGACAGACAGACAGACAGACAGACAGACAGACAGACAGACAGACAGACAGACAGACAGACAGACAGACAGACAGACAGACAGACAGACAGACAGACAGACAGACAGACAGACAGACAGACAGACAGACAGACAGACAGACAGACAGACAGACAGACAGACAGACAGACAGACAGACAGACAGACAGACAGACAGACAGACAGACAGACAGACAGACAGACAGACAGACAGACAGACAGACAGACAGACAGACAGACAGACAGACAGACAGACAGACAGACAGACAGACAGACAGACAGACAGACAGACAGACAGACAGACAGACAGACAGACAGACAGACAGACAGACAGACAGACAGACAGACAGACAGACAGACAGACAGACAGACAGACAGACAGACAGACAGACAGACAGACAGACAGACAGACAGACAGACAGACAGACAGACAGACAGACAGACAGACAGACAGACAGACAGACAGACAGACAGACAGACAGACAGACAGACAGACAGACAGACAGACAGACAGACAGACAGACAGACAGACAGACAGACAGACAGACAGACAGACAGACAGACAGACAGACAGACAGACAGACAGACAGACAGACAGACAGACAGACAGACAGACAGACAGACAGACAGACAGACAGACAGACAGACAGACAGACAGACAGACAGACAGACAGACAGACAGACAGACAGACAGACAGACAGACAGACAGACAGACAGACAGACAGACAGACAGACAGACAGACAGACAGACAGACAGACAGACAGACAGACAGACAGACAGACAGACAGACAGACAGACAGACAGACAGACAGACAGACAGACAGACAGACAGACAGACAGACAGACAGACAGACAGACAGACAGACAGACAGACAGACAGACAGACAGACAGACAGACAGACAGACAGACAGACAGACAGACAGACAGACAGACAGACAGACAGACAGACAGACAGACAGACAGACAGACAGACAGACAGACAGACAGACAGACAGACAGACAGACAGACAGACAGACAGACAGACAGACAGACAGACAGACAGACAGACAGACAGACAGACAGACAGACAGACAGACAGACAGACAGACAGACAGACAGACAGACAGACAGACAGACAGACAGACAGACAGACAGACAGACAGACAGACAGACAGACAGACAGACAGACAGACAGACAGACAGACAGACAGACAGACAGACAGACAGACAGACAGACAGACAGACAGACAGACAGACAGACAGACAGACAGACAGACAGACAGACAGACAGACAGACAGACAGACAGACAGACAGACAGACAGACAGACAGACAGACAGACAGACAGACAGACAGACAGACAGACAGACAGACAGACAGACAGACAGACAGACAGACAGACAGACAGACAGACAGACAGACAGACAGACAGACAGACAGACAGACAGACAGACAGACAGACAGACAGACAGACAGACAGACAGACAGACAGACAGACAGACAGACAGACAGACAGACAGACAGACAGACAGACAGACAGACAGACAGACAGACAGACAGACAGACAGACAGACAGACAGACAGACAGACAGACAGACAGACAGACAGACAGACAGACAGACAGACAGACAGACAGACAGACAGACAGACAGACAGACAGACAGACAGACAGACAGACAGACAGACAGACAGACAGACAGACAGACAGACAGACAGACAGACAGACAGACAGACAGACAGACAGACAGACAGACAGACAGACAGACAGACAGACAGACAGACAGACAGACAGACAGACAGACAGACAGACAGACAGACAGACAGACAGACAGACAGACAGACAGACAGACAGACAGACAGACAGACAGACAGACAGACAGACAGACAGACAGACAGACAGACAGACAGACAGACAGACAGACAGACAGACAGACAGACAGACAGACAGACAGACAGACAGACAGACAGACAGACAGACAGACAGACAGACAGACAGACAGACAGACAGACAGACAGACAGACAGACAGACAGACAGACAGACAGACAGACAGACACACACACACACACACACACACACACACACACACACACACACACACATAACATTGGTTCTTGTCTCCCAGCTTGTGGGCTTCCGAGGAGCCGGGCCCCTGGCCCTGCAGGTCTTCATAGGGATGGCCGATGAGCGAGTGCTGAAGCCCCACGCCTTCTACCAGGTGCACCGCATCACTGGGAAGACGGTCACCACCGCCAGCCTGGAGAGGATGGTGAACGGCACCAAGGTCTTGGAGATCGCCCTGGAGCCCAAGAACAACATGACAGCGTTGTGAGTACAATGAGATGACGTTCCACCCTCGTGGGTTATCTATTTACGTCCTCATTTTCCTTGTGGAAGACATGTATTCACGCTTTTCCTTTAGTCTCTCATTCAAGGAGAATTTCTATTGTACCTTTAAATGTTTTCATCTCGTGCATAAGAGGAATGGGTAGGAGAAACAGGTAGGAGTTTCGCAGTCGCTGAGCTGACAAATGAGTATGTCAATTCAGAAAACGTACGGTTCAATTGGAAAGTTACCCTTTATTTAATATATTCATGAAATAGTGAAATTAGAGTAATGACACTCTATATTCCCAAATTCTAGTATATTTGTATGGATGTTTTAAAAAGAGACCAAAGAATAAACTAAATCAACCATAACAGAAACAACAACAACGACACACTCTTACACTGTAAGAAGACGAGGGTCCGACGAGCGTGTCCGTCTTGTCCGCCTCCGACAGGATCGACTGCGCTGGGATCCTCAAGCTGCGCAATGCCGACATCGAGCAGAGGAACAGCGAGACGGACATCGGCAGGAAGAACACGCGCGTTCGCCTGGTGTTCCGGGTGCATGTACCTCAGCCCCCCGGCGGCTTCATCTCCCTCCAAGTGGCCTCCCTGCCTATAGAGTGCTGTACGTGAGAAGCCTCATGATGTTTACTCCAACAGGAATAGCTATGATAGCTAACTTTATCTGTCTAGCACAGTAGCATTTTTTAAGCACCTTTCGAAAATAGGTTACGAAGTACCTTAGAAGACAAAAGCACAGAATACTGAATGAAATACCGAAATAGGTAAGACTGCAATGCATTGTGTGAATTGTAATATAAACATCACATAGTAAAAGCCATTTTTTAAAGATGGATCTAAAGAAGTTAAAGATCCATCTTTAATGTCCACCATAAATCTGGATGAAGATACACAACAGAGATCTAATTAGTATTTAAATGTATGCATGCTCATTTCCAGTGGTTCATAAAAAGGGAACAAAGCTACAGTTTAACTAGTTGGCATGGCCAATGTGAGATATTTTTCCTACACTAAACAACAATAGACCTATATCTCTTAGAATACATTTCTTGCTTTGCTTTCCGGGTCTGACTGTTAGAACCGTTAGAGTAGCAATCAGTCGATACTTTCATTTGTGATGTACTGTAATCATCTGTGGAGCCTCTTCCAGAACACATACTTGGCCATGTGCTCACGGTGAATATCTGTTGTTGTCTTTGTTATTTTACTTTTCCCTGGCAGCTCAACGTTCGGCCCAGGAGCTGCCGGCAGTGGAGAGGCAGGATCTTGACGAGTGCTCGGTGCTGGGCGGTCTGCAGATGGTTCTGACTGGACAGAATTTCAACTCAGACTCCAAGGTCATCTTCTCAGAGAGGATGCAAGGTGAGAAGGTGCACTAGGAGGAGGAGGGGGGGGAAGAGAGGGTATTAGGAAGAAGAAAAGCAACTGCCTCTTAAATGTCTTGAATCTAGTAATGCTACCTAGTCCCTCAGTGCTGTTGGTGGTTGTAATAATGCATGTTGAAAATAATATGAAGGTTTACAGTCATGCTAGCAATACTATGCTAATGCAGCATTTATTTATCTATCACTGACACTATGTTAAGACTGCACTGGCAGAATTTGCATCCTTGCATGGGGTTAGCATTTGCATATCATTTTCCGCTGGCATACACACACATACACTGCATTAGAGAACGATGCCATTTACGTCAATACGGAAATTTCACACCTGCCTCTGTGCAGTCCTGTTCTCCCACGCAGAGATGCGTGAGGTGACTTGAGTCTGAAAGTAGTGAAGGTTCAGTCTGTGCATGTGTGTGAGTGCATGTGAGTGTGTGTGTGTGTGTGTGTGTGTGTGTGTGTGTGTGTGTGTGTGTGTGTGTGTGTGTGTGTGTGTGTGTGTGTGTGTGTGTGTGTGTGTGTGTGTGTGTGTGTGTAGTTGTGCTCTGCTTAGTGTTGGGGTTTTGTGTAACAGGATGTGGTTTGGACTCACCGGTGAAAACACTGAGCTATAAAGAAGCAGAGCATCTCTTTCCTTGTGCTTTTTTGTCAAAGCGTGGGCTGATCGCATCAGGTGAAAAGTGAGGTCTAAAAAAAAAGAATTGAAACCAGACAAATTTAAAAAGTGTTCCCCCTTTCTGTCTACCCTAGTAGGGGGACACACTGACCATTTGTATAACTTTATTCAATTTTGGTTGTTTTCCTTTACATTTCTGTCTCATAGCCTATCTACCAGTATGAGTGATGCATGCATTAATTCACATTTATGAATCTCACAGATGGACAGCAGATCTGGGAAGTTGAGGCCAATGTGGACCGTGACAAGACCCAGCCTGTGAGTTTAACTTCCTGGCTTGCTGTCTGTCTTTCCACCTGTCTCAGGTTCTGGATGTTTCTCAGTCCGGCTGTCTGTCTATTTCTCTGCTGTCTGTTGCCTAGTTTCAGAAGTTATCTTGTCTTTGTCCTTAAGTACTTATCTATATATGACAACACATGTTCCTGCATTTCCACATGTAGGCCATGCTGTTCGTTTCGGTTCCTCCATATCGAGACCCGACCATTTCTCAAGTGGCCAAAGTCAACTTTTACGTGGTCAACGGGAAGAAAAGGCGCAGCCAGCCGCAGCATTTCATCTACACGCCCCTTAAAGGTATGCCTACCACTTGAATCCTCTGACCAGCACGGCCTTCGCTCAAAGTGGATACACTGTTGATGTTACCTCGGCAACAAAAATAGTATTATTACAAAATGATGAGGATGATCAATATTAATATTATTCTTTTATGTAATAATATATTGTTTTATAATTCTAACATTATTTCTTCTATTGCAGCCATTAAAACGGAACCGTTCACCAACTACGATATGTACGGCTGTGTAGACCCTCAAGCCTTTGACCCGAACCAAAGGTCACTCCATCGTCACCCCCACCACGACAGCCTATCGAATGCCAGCAACCTCCCGCCGATATTATACCATGTGACCAACCATGTGCCGGCAGCTATACACGAGCCGATGCCCACGTACCACGAGGAAGACGAGCTGCTCTTCTACCCGTCCAAAAACACCCCGAGCCAACTCTACCACGCCTGGAACCAGCACCAGGCTGATCCGATCGGTGGCTGCTACCCAGTGCTGAGGCACAACGCCGAACCACACCAGCGCCTCTGCTCCTCCCTCGGTGTGCCACATCTCTCCATCCATCACCCGTCCAACCCGGCCCACTGCCTCGACAACGGCGTCGCCATCGGCGACAAACTCCAACGCGGGGGAGAAAGCTACCGAGCGGTTACCATGGCGGCACTACCTGAAGGAAGTGATCCGTTCGGGGCCTGCTTGGTGGCCCCCAGGCACCAGGGTTACTCACACACCGTGGGGCTCCTGGGAAAGTCCCCTCCGACGTCGTCGCCGCCGTCGTCGTCGTCTTCGAGTTGTGCTCAGAGACGAGGTGCAGACAAGGTGTTTGTGAGCCGGCCGGAGCTGTGCGGGCACCCCCCGCTGACCCAGAGAGGGGAGGTCGGGACGGGACGCCCCTGGGACGACGCGGTGGGGGAGAGAGGGGTGAAGCAGGAACACCCAGGCCAGGTGTGTCTCGAGGACGGTGAGTAGACGTCATGCAGATCAGACTTTGAAGGGCCACATGCAGAGGGGGGGCACCCTGATAGTGGGATGCATTTGTATCCATCTCCTCCTTCATGTCCACATGTAGGATTCAATAACTTAGTCTCTACACTATTTACTATCTCGTGTCTTGTGGTTCACGTGTGTCCATTACCTAGATCTCAACCCACTGGATAACAACGGAGCTATGCCGAGTGATTATGAAAAAGGAACTCTGTGTTAAGGAAAGAGTATTGCAAAAATCCACATCGATTCATCATCTTTTTTTAGCATGCAAAGGATCCGAGATCTGCACTCAAACAAAGAGGGCTGCATCTCTAGCCAATAAGGCTGACAGAGAGGTAGAAAATAGGAAGTATGTAACCAAATACATGTAGATTCTATGGCAAAGAATTCAGCAATGCAACCTAGCCTCGGCCCGGGTCTACTACATGCTTGATTAGTCTTAAAAGCTGTAGATGCAAATTAACCATTTCGTTAGCCATTAACCATTTTAATTTCAAAATGTGGTTTGCATGCTCAAACTTTAATCCTTAATGGCATCTTAACTATCAACTTTTTCTTTATAGTATACACTGTATATAATAATAATAACTAGGGCCCCCTTGTGGTAATTTGTGGTAACCAATTCCTTCTTATTGAAAAATAGCAAAAATCTGACTTTAAATTGCTGTTGTGGTGTAGAATTTGTGAATATTACAATTACTTAAAGTTATTAACTATTCATTCAGTATACTTAATAACTAATTTCAAAGTTAATTTCCTATTGGGGTTAAATAAAGTACCTTGATGAATGCCTAATAAAAACTCTGTATTGTGTTTTCAGTGCATGACATCATTAAAAGAGATTTAGGAGCCCGCAGTGGAGGAGCCTCTTAGAAAGCAGCTCTGGCTTACACTGAAGAGAACGACCCGCTCGCCCTTAAAGGGCCAGGTGATCATGTCTGGACCCCAAGTGGCATGAGTACAAGGTTTTACTACCACTAGTTTGCCAGATTGACTCTTGGGAAGGAATCCATCTTTTGAAGGCTCTATGTCTAAGTTTGAAAAATAAGCCTGGGGACCTCCGCAGGAGGTCCTCCTTTGGTTTATGTAGATATCCTTTTGGTAAGCTTGGTAATGCACATAGGAGGATTCATTGGTATGAATATATAGCAACTCTCTATCGGCAAAGCTGCATTTCTGGACGTTTTTCTTTTTTTTTTTAAATAATGTTCACCAATGCCTATTGTTTCTAGTCAATTTCTGCCATCTTGGCAACCTTGCTATAACCTTCTGTTTCTGTATTAATATATCATTGTCGCCTATGTGTTAAGCGTCTTTGGGTCCCTTGAAAGCTATGTAAAGCCATTATTTTTTATTATAGAGAACCATTCACAGACGTTTATAAACTATCTGAGCTGGAATATTTTGTTATTTTTTTTATTTTTATTAAAATTCTTTACCTTGGTATTGCTTATATCCATTTGTATTTACCTACACATACCTTCGATGTTGCATGTTGTTGTTTTGGTCATATTTCATGAAATTAGATGCTCGGCATCTGTTCAGTCAAATGAGCATCTGTCCTTCATATTGATATCAATAACTACTATTGTGTCAAATCATGGATGTACAATAATAACGGTTCCACATCCAAATGACGAATCCCTGTCTAGATACAACCACTAGGTGGCGATGTGTTCCAAGCCTTCACATCGAGATACAAAGCGGATGGATCAGTGACGTAACTTCCGATCCGCTGTTTTTCCAGCATTGTTTTTTATGATGTTTGGTAGTATTGAGAATAAAATCGCTCTAGCCTGAATTAATGCACACATTCATCCAACCGGAAATAACGTCAACATAATCCCAGCCCTGGTAAGCTTTTTATTTGTGTATCGGCCCACTCCAATACTTTCGTATTACCTGGCATTTAAAGTTAAACTAATTGGAACAATGCAGCCCGTCAGTGTCACTGTTTGCTATTTGACAATGACTCCATCTACTGTAATGCCGTGACTGTTAGAATTGGCTGCATGGCATCCTTATAATGTAATGAATTAGAGCATTAGTAAAGGAAACAAGGTTATTTTATCTGGAAATATATCCCTACACCAAATCCATCTCAGTTCTTTGTGTATCTGGTTTGATTGTACACGGATAGGTTATATAAAGCCACTTATCGGACCTGCATCATGTCGGCCGAGCTGGACCTGTCGCCCCCTGAGGTCCCGGAGCCCACGCTCCTGGAGAGCCTGCTGCGCTATGGGCTATTCCTGGGGGCCATCTTCCAACTCATCTGCATCTTGGCCGTCATTATCCCGTCCTCGAAGGGACACGAACAGGTAAATGCCAGAGATAGGTCGGGTGTGGTTTTTCAGGTAAACCATAATCCAGCGTCGTTCTTCGTCGACGGACTACTTTGCAATGTTCAAAAGAGGAGGCATGGTATCTTTGCTCATATATATTACTTCTATGTTCCTATTGTGTACAAACAACCGGCCTTGGGATTTAGAATTCACGACACTTGTATATCACAAGCCATTCATAATTGTCTTCACGGTAATAGTATCAGGGCTTGCAATCGCTGTTGTGAAGTGCTCCTCTTTCATCAACTGCTGATTTGAATGTATAATGTCTATGAGTCAGATGAATTGTTTCATAATATTTAAACGTATTAATACTGACGAACAATTTAGGAAATCTGTTGTGCCAGGGAATAACAGGTTGGCCTTCTACTGACAAAACTTTAGATAGGCAGGCTAACCCATTATGTATTACTTCTGTTTAGATATGCTTTATATGGGTTAATACATAGATATAGATGTGTCTGTGTGTGTGTGTGTGTGTGTGTGTGTGTGTGTGTGTGTGTATGCGCTAACCCCTTTTTTATATTGTTTCAACTGTGGATGTTATCATTATCTTCATTGGGGAGACATTGTTTAATGTCAATGTATGCGTATATCATGTCATCTTAGTTTTAATAAATATCCTCAACTGGTGACCCCGGTTTAAGTTGTTTTGTGTCTTATCTTTATATAAACTTTTCACAGGCTAAATGTTTTTATTGCTTGTTGGCTTGTTTGGTGTGGTAATCGAAATGTATTTTTGTATGAATTTTGAGGTTGGTATTTACATTGTTTATTCATTTGTCATTACCTTTGCATGTGCTAAGGAATGTTTACTCATATAGCGGCCCTATATCCTGCCCATTTAGTGTGAATGAACTGTAATACCTCCTTATCAGATAGTTTGAGGTAATAACTAAGTTAACAAAGTAAAGTTAAATTTTCCTTAAGTTTCCCTTTTCCAGCCAATATTTTAGTAAATATTTTATATTTTTAGTATGGGACTTCTGAAGTATCATTGCACTAGTGGAATTAGATGTAATTATTACACAGAGAAAGTTTGATGATACTCATTGCAATGCATAAGTAATTTGTGTGTGTGTGTGTGTGTGTGTGTGTGTGTGTGTGTGTGTGTGTGTGTGTGTGTGTGTGTGTGTGTGTGTGTGTGTGTGTGTGTGTGTGTGTGTGTGTGTGTGTGTGTGTGTGTGTGTCACAGGAAGAGACAGAGACTACTGATGGAAAGGCTGCTGAACAACTGAAAAAATCTAAAGGACCTGCACCTCAGATTCGCCAGAAACTCAAGAAAGAGAGCAAAAAGAAGCGATAGATTACCAGTAGCCTGACAGTGTTTATGTGTATTTTTGTCCATGTCTAACCGAATGCCAGCCTTTTGCCAGCAACATTTTTCACTTCAAAGTGACCCTGAATTTACTCTCAATTCCATGCCTGTTTTTACAAGTAGGCCCATGCGCTAACCTTTATAGATTAAGTTAAGTAATTATCTGGCAAAAAAAAAGGCTTTTTTTTTGTTCATTTTCAATTCAGCATTGCATTTCTGATTAAAAATTGTTTAATAAATATATTATTACTGCTTTTTAAATATGCATTTTTTTTAATGAATCACTGCTCAATATTAAATTGAGATTGTCATGTTCTTAATTATCTTCGTCCCAAGGTAGCTTCAAATTGGATCATGACGTAGGACGACTATATCCAAAGGTCCCTGACCAAAAAGCCTATTTATACGCCATCGTTGTGAAATGTCTAAAAGCCAACATCTGCTACGATGAGCGGTGTCCGTATTCAAACCAGTATCTAACACGTGATGATGTGTGCAAAATGTTTCAGTTTCATAACCATTTATTGCTTTAAATATGTAGGCTACGTACAATCCATTCGTTACCAACTGAAGAGGGGATACCGAGGCCTACTACAGCGTGCGTAATACGACCATCATGTCAATATCAGTGTCCGGACGTGATTCTTGACGCCATCTAGCTGCGTAAAGTGCGTAATACAGCCTACCTATCATTTGTGCATCGTGGTTTCGTCAGTGGAGCGTTGTGCGCGTGCCTTTCCACTCAATAGGCATGTTTTTACTAGATCGCTTGTGTTTGCCGATACATTTCGTCGCATGAATTGCGGTCTATGTAGTGATCAAACCGTAGCGTTTTTCCAGGGAACCACAACAGTAGGTCTTGTGTCATTTGCTGCAGCCGGGAGTTGTGCCCCTCACCTCATCAAAGCCGAATCCGTCATGACCTCTCTCCGCGCTTCCCAAATACGCTAAATGGGATTTGTGGTCTGGCCAAGGTTCAACAGCAGCTGGATATCCGTTTCCATTATTTCTCTAATGAGGACAGCGGTTAGAATTTAATTGAACATCTCGTTCGCGCGTCTGTGATTTAAGAATCAATCTCAGGACGCATTAAAAGGTGAGTAGATAGGCTATTTACGCCAATTTAAAAGCTATTGTGAAGAATTACGAGCTTTCATATAGCCTATAAGAGTTATTGTGATGCAAAAAAAGATAAATGTAGTATTCGTTAGAGCGGTGTGTGTTTCATTGTTACAGGCCAGTGTAACGGAGGCTTCATGTGGCCATTGCCCGGTGCCTCTCGTGCTCGAGAATACCCCCATTTATATGCGATGCTCGCGATGGGGAATGGTCGAATATCTGATGCCTTTACCCAAGATGACACTGCGGTATAAAATGGGGAAAACGCTTTAGAATATCATGACACTATCCATCGAATTTCAAAATGGAGTTGTAACAGCACCTGTTTTGATTCATCAGGCCGCGTAAGTGCTGCACTATGTGGGCTGTGTAGAGTCAGACACACGGCTAACAGTCCTGTCTTCTTATCATGCCTTTCCCCATTCACAAATCCATCTTGAATATCTGTTTACTCTTGGTTTAATGTACTGGCATGGGCTACTATGCGACTGTTTCTTTTCTATCCTTCTATTCTTTCTGATGGCTCACGCGGCTCATTGTGACAGCTGCTGTTGCCCGTGCAGGCTCCCACTACCCCACCCCTCGCTGCTAGGAACACAGGTTGTCTGAAAACAACTGGTGGGAATCCCGTGGAAATAGCATTGTAATTATGTGGATGATCCATGTATCTTTAGTAATTGTCCCTGTATAATCCCGCACACGTGTTGGTCAACATGTTTATTCAGGTCGGAATTATTCGGACTATGCAATTATATAACATGAATACGATTATATTTTGGTCGCAGCCCGTTTTGGGGGATTCAAGCGTTGAGTGATAGGCCTACTAATGAGTAGAGAATGCAAACGTCTAGGTAGTCTTTGTTTTCATTAAATCGATTTGTTGGTTTTTATACAGTAGGCAAAGAAAGTCAGGGCTGTTCATGATCAACTTATGACCTTTTTAAAAATAAATAATTGTATTCATAATATGTTCTTGATTTTGAAAGCCTATTCGATGTTTTAGAATGAATTAGTGTCCATATGAACATTTAGATAGCTCAGTAAGCATTTAGATAGCCCACATTTAGATGGCTTAGTAAGTCTCTCTCTCTCTCTCTCTCTCTCTCTCTCTCTCTCTCTCTCTCTCTCTCTCTCTCTCTCTCTCTCTCTCTCTCTCTCTCTCTCTCTCTCTCTCTCTCTCTCTCTCTTCCCTCTAAGGGTCTGGACTTCAATAGTGGGTTTGGGACTTTTCATGTTTTGCTTCCCTATTCTTTGTGGCACTGAATGGAACAAGAGCTAATTATACAGCAGCCATCCTCATCGCCAGAAACAATTGTAGGCCGGCCTGTTCACTCAATGATGGACAGAAAACGGAAGTAGGTTTTATCAGCTGGCAGCCGCCCTCTGACTCTGCTCTCCTCCCTCTCTTCTCATGCCCTCTCTCTGTGACTGTGCACTGGCTTTTATTTGATAGACAATTGCAAGGTCAGAGCCAATTTTAGAATGTTACATTCCAGTCATACACTGGAGTGTGTGACCTGGAAGGGCACACACCCATTTGTATTTTTTTTCTAATCCAGAAGTATCTGGAATAATATATAATGAAATGCTTTTGTGAGAGAACGTCAAAAGCAAAGGGCTTCAGAAGAAGCATGATGGTCCATCAGCTGTCGTTTGATGTGGGCTGCCTTGCAGTTTCACCATGTATGCAGGGGTTACCTAAATACAAACATACTGTTCTCTCATCCCTTTATAAAGCATACTCCTGGCCCTGGGTCTCATGTGGATGTGGTCCACCTCACCATCCAGGACATAGGCCGAGAGCATCTTACTGGACGACAACAACTCGGATCAGACTTTTGTAATAATGGTCCAAACAATGTCTATATTTTGGCCTGTGGGTGTGCAGTATATGATGTGCAAGATTTATGCAGCTAGGATTCTGATTTTCTTTTGAGGTTAGCACTGAGAAAAAAAAAAGCACACACATATATATATATATATATATATATATATATATACACACACACGCACACACAAACACGCACACCACTATCAAAGGACAAGGACTGGGCACATGAAAGTGTCTGCCGCCCGCGAGTGTTGTGTTTGGCGGAGGCGTGGCTCTGAGGTCGTGCTCCCTCTCTGAGGAACAGCAGGTTGACTACCGCTCCGCTCTGTTATGACTCACGGGCCTCTGTCAGAGCCAAACTTAACACACCATCCTGCTAACCAGCACTGTCTGAGGAAGCAGAGGAAAGATGGAGTTGCTTTTGTTTACCGTAGAAATGATACAGCATGAGAGGTGATTTCTTTTTTGTTATGTCAGTGCTTAGATTATGCGAGCACCCAGGTCTTCGAATCTGAGATCTCACACAGGATTGAGTACGTGGGAAGGCACGTGTCTCTCTTTTTTCTGTGTGACTGTAGGAATGTGAAGTGGAGATACATGAATTTGTGGGGTATATGAAAGATGGAGAAGGTCACAGAGAAGGTCTGAGGCAATTGGAAGTGTCCATCTTGATATGTCACATTCCTGGGCTAACAGAAGTGGCTGTCGCTATTCAGCAGTGTATAAAACTCCACTCCTTTTTCCTCCTCAGTGATCTCAATTCTACTTTGCTTGCTTTCGTCCTCCTCATTTCACATGTTTAGTTACTATATAGTTATTCAATATCATGCACACCCATACACCAGAAAGTAAATGATCCAAATAATAATTGAAAACCCTAATTCCAACTCTCGTGAACTCTCTTTGTGGCAGTCAAAGGTTTTGAAGGAAGCCCAGTGTTCTTTAGATCCAATCAAATTTAAAAAAAAAACTACCCAACTTCATCACTCCTGTGACACTGATGTTATCCTCCTCAAACGTGTGTAAGTCACACGCGTTTGAGCATGACGAGTCCCAACGCAACTCCCCGAGCAATGAGAATATCTCCTCTGGAATGAGACTTTGATACTTACCCTTGTGTAATAATGGATTTGAGGATCATGCCTTTGTTGCCTCCACTGCCACATTCTGCTCTTCTCACAATTCCCCATGGCCACTCACTCTCCCCTTCCCTTTTCTTCTTCCTACCTCCCTGCTGCTCAGGATGTCTTTTTTGGTGCTTGCCGGCACATTTCATACCCTTCCTCAAACCCACCACGCTCTTCCTGAATCCCCCCCTCTCACGTCTTCTCCCTTTAATTCCTTCTGTCAATAGTTTCTCTCCCTCTCCCTCTCTCCCTCTTCCCCTCCCTCTTTTCCTCCCTCTCCCTCTCCCTCTTCCCCTCCCTCCCACTCTCCCTCTTCCTCTCCCTCTCCCTCTCCCACTTTAAGTGTTGAGTGTCAGAAGCCGGTCAGATGTGTTGTTGTTGGGATGAGGCCACTTCGTGATGTCAGAGGGACAGCCAGTTCACCGGAGGCAGCAAGACAATTTGTTTACTTGCAGCGACTTTAAGACAACCAAGTGCAGTGTTTTGGCAAGGCCGTTCAGAGATGTTGAAGTAGGGACAGGCCCCATTGAGCAGGTTCTCGATTTTACTGAGCACTTTTATTGGCCAACTCTTTCTATTTTATGTTTTAATTTTCTTTGTGTTTCCCATAATAATTTCTCGTGCTGAGGTGTGGGTGAGATTGACTTTGTTGATGTGCTTGTGCATGGTGCTGATATGCACATATAATGGTGCTGATAAGCTTAGCAAGGTTCTAGTGTGATCATTAATCCGAGTCGGTCTCTGGTGCCTCATTCCAATAGAAATGGTACAACAATATAACATAACAACAAATGGCTTGCGAGAGCACTATGTATCCGAGTCACATTTTTGTGGAAATTATGTTTAGCGCAAACACAGTCTTCAGTGTGCAATCCGAACATCTGCGATTCATAATACTGTTGCTTCTGTTCTACACAATCAAATATGTAGCCTACCTTCTTCTTTTAAGTCACTTTTTCTCTTCATGCTTTTAGTCTGATGCACATACATTTGCTAATGCTATCCATCTACAGTATCATCATGCATTTTTTATTCTTCTATAGCAGGGCACTATTATGCAGTCAACATCTTTATATTTGTTATGCATGGCTGATTGCCGCGGTGCTACTAATCCAGTACCTGTACCACTGCTGGATGCACGTAGTTGTCTTATATGTAATGATTATTCATGAGTCATTAATACATTCAATGCATCATTGGACAAGATACACAGCTAATCACTCTATTAAAGTAATGTAGCATATGCCCTAACAAACTCACTCAATTAATTAAATGAAAGTAGATCAAAAGATAAGAAAAGCTTGAACTTGAAAAGGCAGGAAATGCTCCTGAGCAAGAACCTTTTACACTGGCTGCTCTGTAATCCCAACCAACACCAAGTTGATCAGTGAATACATTGAATGGGTAGTAGGTTCATTGTGTCCTAATAGTCTACTAGCTTCACTGCTGCTATTCGGTAGAGTTTTAGATAGATTAAGTGTTCTGTAAAAGGCTGAAGGCTTAAACCTACCATCTCAAGAAGAGGACTCTCTCTCTCTCTCTCTCTCTCTCTCTCTCTCTCTCTCTGTCTCTGTCTCTGTCTCTGTCTCTGTCTCTGTCTCTGTCTCTGTCTCTGTCTCTCACTCTCTCTCTCTCTCTCTCTCTCTGTCTCTCACTCTCTCTCTCTCTCTCTGTCTCTCTCTGTCTCTCTGTCTCTCTTTGTCTCTCTCTCTCTCTCTCTCTCTCTCTCTCTCTCTCTCTCTCTCTCTCTGTCTCTGTGTTATCTTTCGCTGGGGCTTTTCCTTTCCTCCTCAGCCAGTAAATGTAATACCTTGCAAAGAAATTCCACGGTTAACAAGCGTGCTATTTGAGTGGCGACTATATCCTATCATATGGCCACATAGCTGGGGAGAAGAAGCTGTGCCGATCCACAGACCAAAGCGGATGGACTTTGATGCTTCTCATGCAGAGGCAAATGGTCATGGAGCAAACCAGCCCTGTTTAATATGGGTCTACACTGGGGAGCACGATGGGGCTCTATAATGTATTGAGCTAGAGTGTTAGTATGTTTAAATTAAGCATAGTATTAGCATTCAATGACTTGCTTGGCACATTCCAAAAAGGCTGTGGCTTCAAGGTCATTCAACAGCTGGCTAAAGTGGTCTCTTGGCAAGAGGATGGGGATTGACTTTATTTGCGCAGAGTGATAACTAGGCCTGTCGCGATATGCAATAAATCAATTAATTGCGCGATAAATTAAAATGAGCGATAATTTTTTGCCGGCCGCAATAATTGCAATAATAACTATATTTTTTAAATCATTGCTTTATTGGCCTAATCTGAGAAGAAATCTATGCCATAAACAGAAATATTATAGGCCTTTTATTACACGGGTCTTCTCAATGCCGTGGAACGCTCCGTTCACTTGAATAGATAGTCCGGTAACTTGTCAACCCCAGCGTCTTCGTTTGCTAAGCAACGTCAACGTCTGTGAAGGATTTCTCTGCTAATCAACACTACGAATGCTGCTAATGAATAAATTGTAAAAAGACAGACCATGTGAAGTTATTTTTTCGTCTTGGCAAGTAGCCTTGTAATAAGCGGGATGATGTAGTATAGAACGTCGCCGGTCATTAAAATAAGCCCCTTCAGGGTGAAGCAAGACACCTCCGCTGCGCGTCGGTCACCTGTTCGCCCTGTCGGGGCTTATTTTCCCGATAGTGACCGGCGTTCTATGCATTATATATATTTATATATATTATATATATTTAGAACGGTAGACCTCAGTAACAAATGTCGGGTTGAAATCGGGCTCCGGCTCATAATTACAGGGCACAACGAGTAAACCCCCTCGTCAAGTGTCAGCAGCCGCGTTGACATGGACACATCTGTTCCGCATAGATTTCTATGCGGAACAGAAAATGATCATGTACGCCTCATTCGGAATACAATTATCTGTTCGGCATAGATTCTATGCCGAATAGAAGAGGTGGTGTAGTCCGTTTTAATCGCCATGTATGTTATTCCGAATAGATTGGGGTTTAACTTAGAGCAGCCGCAGTAGTTCGCAATTGGTCCACTGAGCTCCGTCGGTACTTTTAAGCACACCGAACTTCACCGCTGTCAAGGAAAGTGGATTTATTGCCTGATTCACGTCTTTGTTATCACTCCGTAAAAGTAGTCCGGTAAGCGTGTCCGGTTGCTAAGCGACGGGACATGGGTGTTTATTAATGACGTGTTCGCGTATCGTAGTGTCCGCGCCATGGGTCCGCGCGCGTCCGAGGTAACTGTAAATGAGTAGGCTACTAGTAGTACTTTTGCAGGCTGAACGTTAAAATACTTCTTAACTTAGAGAGATGGCAGCTGCAGTAGTTCGCAAATGGACCTTCGAGGATTCCTGGTCACTAAATACTCTCTCCCACCACCAGTCTTGGCTGCAGACTCGCATCCAAATTCCTCTTGTTTGCGGCGGAGCTTAAGGTAAATATAAAGATCTGACGAGAAATTGACGTTGCTGCGCTGTCCTCCTCCTTCTTAATTGAAGGAGCAGGCAGAGAAAAGCTCTCTCCTGCTGTGCTTTCATTAAAATCTAATTTAAAATCCCCGATAGTGATAAGACATACATTATGTCGCCGCCGGTCCAGAGATGTGTCAGGTGTGCGCGAGAGACAGAACGGACACTTTTGTTACTGCCATGTATACAGTAGTAGCCTACATTCGGAACACATTTTAGGAACAGCTATGCCGCATAGAAATCGATGCGGATCAGATGCGGATCAGATGTGCCATGTAAACGCGGCTACTAACTTGTTGCATTGTCTGTGTGGGAGGCGGAGTCCTGGCGCAATCGTGTTTACATCCTTTTTATTTAGTGTTTCAATTTTATTTATTGTTTTTGGTGGTGTTTGGTTTTTATTCAAGAGCATTTTTTGTTAATAATAGATTGTTTTTGGTTGTTTTGTTAATTTATTCTGGATATTTTAAATGTCTTCCAGACGCCCAGTTCCAGTGTTCTTTAAAAATAAAGGTTTATTGATCTTCGAAAGGGTGTACTTTATCATTAAATTAGTTGAAAAACGGCAATATTATCGCTTATCGCAATAATTCCTGGGGCAATTAATCGCCCAGAAAAATTTGTTATCGTGACAGGCCTAGTGATAACTCAGTGTTATCTTTACAATCCATCACTGGCATCATGCAATCATATTTATTACAAATTTGCAGTCTAAGTTTGAAAAGATTTATAGGTGTTTTTTTTAACCTCAAACGTTCATAGTCTTCAATGTAGACTTCAATTCTATTGGCGGTCGGACCGTGTGCGTTCAGTCGGTCATAGAATTCTCTGTGAATATTTTTTTCTAAATTCCTCGTTCCTCGTTCAACATCAACGGTTGGTTTACAACAATTTGGTCGGTTGGCGGCCAGCAGCAACCGACCCACAACACGTTGTCCTTTTGACGGAACCCAAAGCTTGCGCGTCATCTCCGGGCTAGCTCCGGGCGGTACCAACCAACCAGACCCAAAGTCCATTAACCCCACTCCCCCACCCCCACCTCCATCCAGCTGGCCTCTCGGCCTAATTGAGCGGCTTGCCACTGCCCACGTTGACCTATCTTTTGCATCAGGCCTTGGGGCCTGTCTCTGTGTGTGAGTCAGTTCTGCACCATAGGATATGTTACCCCCCCCCCCCCCCCCCCCCCCCACACCACCACCACCTCCCTACCGTGGCAGATCAGGGCCTGGCAGGGGTTGAATCAAAGACTGCGTGAACACACACGTACGCATGAAGTCACTGCAATGCAATCGCACACACACACACACACACACACACACACACACACACACACACACACACACACACACACACACACACACACACACACACACACACACACACACACACACACACACACACACACACGCGCGCGTATCGATCCACCCACACATTCCCTCAGCGGGATATGTTCTTGTTCATGAGAATTCCCCTACCTGCGTGTGTGACTGCTGTGTTCGGTCTCTCTCTCTCTCTCTCTCTCTCTCTCTCTCTCTCTCTCTCTCTCTCTCTCTCTCTCTCTCTCTCTCTCTCTCTCTCTCTCGCTCTCTCTCTCTCTCTCTCTCTGTCTCTGTCTCTGTCTCTCTCTCGCACTCTCTGTCTGTCTCTCTCTCTCTCTCGCACTCTCTGTCTGTCTCTCTCCCTCTCCACCCACGAGTCCACAGCTGTCCGTGGGCCCGCCACGACAAGGCGCCCACGCGGTTCTTTTTACAGCCCTTTTTCCTGTTCCACTTCTCGTCGTCGCTGTTAGTCACACTCTGGTCTGTCAGAAAGGCTTGCGTCTGATATGCTGGTTGGCTGGTAGGGGGGGGGTTGTGTCTTATGACAAACTCTGTGTTCATGGGAATTAAGGAACAGCTGCTCTCACAACACTCACACACACAGCATACACACGGTCTGAAACTGAGAAGTTCAATATTCACAAAAAGTGTTTGCACGCCTCTGTTGAACAAGCTTAAAAAAGACAGTCTCATACTGAGTCACCCTAGAATCAGTATGAGAATTCCCTAAAAGGAAATGAATGGTTAACTTATTACAAACCGTAAGCCTGGCTTCCTGACAAAGTTAGTCTCTTCTTTGGTTATTGGTTTAGTTCTGTGCTGGCGAATGACCAACCTGAAGGGTCTAACATGTTACTATCAGGCCCTGAGAGCAGGAAGGATGTACTCCCCATTGCAACTTTGGAAGAGAAATAAGATTAATTTGAACATTGTTATTTTTTTGTTTTCGTTATTGATTCTCGGCAGATCCATTTGACCGATAGCATGGCCTTGAGTCTGAAGGGTGTGTGAACGTACGCACATGCGCCCGCGTATGTGTGTGTGTGTGTGCGTGTGTGTACATTAGTTACTTCAAGGTGTTTTATCCTGTTAGTCTTCGCGTTCTTGGGAGCTGACTGTACCTGGAAGAACTGCAGCATTACCACGTATGGAGCGCCAGCTAGCTAGCACGACTACAGTGGCTTACGGCCGCAGCGGTGCGGCGAAGTGTCAGTGGTCAGAGATAAAACAAGAAGTTAGTGATACATCTCTGTTCCTTCCCCCCCCCATATAATTTATAGCTGATCTCATGGAACAATTATGTTTTGAGTTGAATTGAGTCCAATGAGGGGCAACGGTTAAGTTATGGAAAATTAAATATTGTATAAGAATGTTGATCTAGGAAAAAATTAGAATCCCTTGAAGTGGTCATACATGTTTATGTTGTTCCATAAATTAATCATGGATTCCTATTTTATATTTATTTAGTAAAAGGTTGATGTGACCTTCACAATGGCTATATGAATATGTGGTCCTTCTAGATTGATATAATTGTCGATAATGCGACAATGCCATGCGGCATATGGGGCATATTCTGAATAAATTAAAATGTTTGAATGAATTAAAATGTTTCTGTCAAAGGTGTTGTTCTGTACGGTCTCTCCCTCCATGACCTCCTGGTGAGAAGTGTTCTTGTGGCCGAGTACGGTCACACTGAACTGGGACGGTGCAACATGGAGGCATACCCCAAAAGTACGATTTTCGGTAGAAAACCTGTAAGAGAGTTTAGGATAAAAAAAAGCGTTACGTAGTAAAGAGAGTCCCTTTATCCCAATGACCAAGAGGAGGAACAAATAATCCCCCACAGTATCAAGAGGCTCAGACCACAGTGCAGCAGTGCCCAGTCGTAGGAGCAGGGCTGTGCGTGACGGGACAGCAGCCAGTGAGTGAGTCCAGCTGAATCCCACTGACCCCCCCCCCCCCCCCCCTCCTTGTGACCTCCGCCCCGCCCAGGTCCGCGCACATGGGGGCGGGCAAGAGCAAGCCCAAGGAGCCCGGCCAGCGCTCCATGAGCCTGGACGGGACCATCGGCACCGGCTCGGACAGCGGACACTTCCACCACCTGGGGCCGGCCCAGCAGACCCAGACCCCCAACCGGAGCCCCGCGGCGGGGACGGGCCGGCGGGAGCACCGGGGGCAGCACCAGCACGCGCCCTCAAACACCCCGGAGCTGGCGCTGTTCGGAGGCGTGGACCACACGGGCACGCTCACCTCGCCCCAGAGGGGCCCGCTGTCAGGTAGGCCCCCGACGGCCGGGCCAGAGGGGTTATGGGGGCCAGCTGGAAGACCAATGCTGCTTTCTGATCATTACATTTCTTTGATGTTGTCTTTAATCAAATTTTATTGTTAGCATTATATTTCATGAGGAATTTCACTATAAGTGCTAATGTGTGAAGGTTCTGTCGCTTATATATCTTCTTTGGTGAATTTGTATTGGAGACATACTACATCTATGACACTGAGATGTAAGGCTGTTTGATGCAGTGCGTGTCGCAGAAATGTGATTTAAATCCAGGGACTTCAATCACTGGTATGCGTCTGAAACAACATCCTATTCTTCTTAAAAGCAAAAACAACTCTCTGCGATATGGAAGCCACAAAACAATAACACAAATGAGTGCATTTTCATTTTCTGCTTGAAGGGCCACGTCTTATATCACCCGAAATGGGTCATTGTACGTGTTATGTGAGGGTCGCTCAAGTCCTTATTAGTGCTAAGGTAAAAGGCATTGTCACACGCTGTGATGTACTGAAGGAACTGGAATATTGGAAAAAAGCATCGGGAGGTGGGGGTGATAGTGTGATTGTGAATAACACTGCTGCACTGCTGGACACGTCCCCATACATGGGGACGTGGAAGAATATGAACATAATTGCTTTAATCCCAGTCTGCTGGCCAGGTAGTAAAAAGATAAAAAGGCCATCTGCAAGATTGCTAAAAAGGACATGGTTGTTCTATCCCATCAGTCAAGTTCACATCAATACATGTCATTTCGATTTGATTTTATTCTATCCAATAGTATGTAAAATACTAAATCTAAATATGTAAAATATTGACGTGATATCGATGATTGGTTGATTATAATGTAATCAAGGTATTGATCACTGGCATCAAATTGTCGATCATAAGCATCATGATGTTGTGCTATAGCATGGATTATTATTTTTTTGGTATCTTGGCATAAAGTGCTGCGCAAGTGGATGTTAATGCTGAATGAAAGAATCACTTGGAAGATCTGGACTCTCATTACACGTCAATCTAGTAGGTAACTAAAATAAAATTTCGCATGGAGCCAGCTACAAAATATAATCTGAGTTACACAAACAAATGGAAAAACATCTATTATTTGATACAATCACTGGAGGTCTTCTTCAGTGACCCGGCCGCTCGTAGCAGAGCAGTAATCAATAGGATGCCATCGATATGAATAGGTCTGATCATGTCTGACATACTCCATGTGTGCTACACACTGACCCATAATCACATGAGGTCACAGCAAATACTGAGATGTTTGATGCAACATCAATGTCACACGTTTTAATCATGTCAGGGCGATGAGGGGATACTGGCTGATGACATTGGACTGTTAAGTGTCTAGACTGGCCAGATGGTTGTCCTAATACAACTCTGTCTGGAGAGATCGGCGCCACATCAGAAGATAGATTTACTGCCCTCCGTCTCTCTCGATCTCTCTTTAACAAATAAATCGATGATTGGCTGGAGAAATCCTACGGTTTCCGCCGGCTCGTGCAGCCTATGGCCATGGAAAACCCCTTCTATCAGGGTTCCCAAGCGTCCTAGATTACCTAGAGACGTTCAGCACTTTCCAGTCAAGGCAAACCATGGAGGAAATTTAGTTCAATCTATTTTCATAATCAGTTTTGAGAATTGATGACCAAACTTTGAGTCATGCCACTTAAGTCACATAAGTCATTCATTACTTTCATAATAGCTTCAGTTAAGTAATTCATGACTTTAATAGTGGATATCGTCCAGCCAACATTAGCAGTGCCTTTTATGCTCAATGCGGTCACAAAATAAAATGATGTGTAACTGTTTTCAGTTTTTACATTAGCTGTGTGTAGCTTTAATCCTGTGTTTGCGATCGATTATTTAATTGGTGCGGTTGCTGTGCAAATCGTGGATGATCCTTTACAGAAGTTGTGTAAGCTTATCGTTCCACATAGACGGTCACTTTTCAACCTTTGTTACAAATAACACTTCTGTATTACCAGCCAGTTGTGTGTGTGTTGGTTTAGGGAGATATTTGTAATGGGGGAGGTGTGGAGAAATAGCCACTTCCCTAAAACACTTTGTTCTGTTTGCGTACGTGTGCGTTGCGCTTTGTGATCCATATCCCGCAGGCGGTGTCACTACGTTCGTGGCCCTGTATGACTACGAGTCACGGACGGCCTCCGACCTCACCTTCAAGAAGGGGGACAGGCTGCAGATCGTCAACAACACGTAAGGAGGACCCCTCGTGGATTACGTATCAGTGCCCCAGACCTCTCCCTGATGCCGGTCCAGATGGCAGGGTCTCCGACCCGCTCTCGCTGTTAACACATAAATCGATAAGAACGAGTCCCGCGAG
>NC_079424.1:12607562-12620062 GCF_026213295.1 Gadus chalcogrammus
GTGTGTGTGTGTTGTGTGTTGTGTGTGTTTGTGTGTGTGTGTGTTCACCTGGGAGTACTAGGCCATTTCAGTACAGTAGAGACAAATCATGGATGGACTCAGGTCGTAAATACAGGTTGTGCAGCAGTCCTATAAAGCCTGTGCAGTACAGAGTTATGCCCTGCACAGAGCAGTCTGAAACAAAACACTGGTTGTTTAAGCAAAGACCTGGATAGGTCAATGCTGAGCTGTGGTCTGATTGGAAAACGACTCTATTTGACTAGTTAGATTAAGAATTACAGGCAAACACATGAAGACAGCCCTTACAGGAAACTTTGAAGAGAGCTCTTTTCATCACGAACATAGTGTTCAAATTAGGAAAAAGCTTAACAATGAAAGGCTGTTGTAATTATATTTCTTCTCTCTACCACACAACCAAAGTCAAATAAAACTGAGAGGGTCAGAGAGCAACAATGTTTTATTCCATTGCTGTCCAGCTACATATAATTGTTTACCTTTGGCAATTTCCTAACACACAAATCTGCCTCCCTGTTGCGTAAATGTTCCAGGAAAAGGAATGATCATATTTTCATTTTATTTATTTTAGGTTAAGTTGGTTAGGTTGTCAGTAATAGTGAACACTGTGTACTTTCGGTCAATTTATTGGGATGTGGAGAATATAAAGCAACACACCATATCATTATGCCGACCTTGTGCTTTCAAGGCCCACCCAGACGCTGCCGCTGATGTGTTTCACATTACAGATGTCACTGTGCAAATATAACCAGAGCAAATGGGTTTTTACTGGAATGATTTCATTGCAACGTTTATTTGGCTTGCTGCAATGTCAATGAAATAATGTTTAATATTCTTCTTTTCTAACTACTCTTTTGAGAAGTTTAAATTCTAGTCCTTAGACTCAATTGAGCTGCTCTGTCTAACTAATGTTTTAAAAAATAAAAATCAATTCAAAATAAAGTTAATGAATGAATAAACACTTGCAGCAATGGACCAATAGCTACTACAGTATACAGGGACCAGTCATAGTAAATCTACTTGACGAACAGCTTCTGGTCTTCCTTCTCCTCCGTATCATGACAGAGCCAGGCGGTATGTAACCTGTCTCAAAATGACCTTTACTTGTCTCATTTTATTATGACTTTTTTGAAAAGACTTTGCCCTTAAGTTACTTTAATAAACACGTACTCATCGATATATCCAAAATATTGTATTTGATCGATATTATTGACCTATTTTGATCGCACCTATGTAATGCATTTCTGATATAGATGCTAAAAGGTTTTTTCACAGCTTAAAATTACACCAAGAGTTCAGATTTGAATGTATCAACCATTAAACCATGCAAAGTGGGATGTTGAACTAGATTTGCATGGGCATTAAGATTATGAAAACAAGTCCTTTATTCAGGTCTTAGTTGCACATCAGATCCTCCGACTCCGGCCCCGTAATCCAACCCACTTCCTTCTTTTCAGGAGGAATGAAATCTATCGTTTCCAGATCATTGGAGGGAGAGGGGGAGGGGGGCATGACCTTCTTTGATCTTCACCAAAGCCCCTCCCAGCCAAATGCACACACACACACACACACACACACACACACACACACACACACACACACACACACACACACACACACACACACACACACACACACACACACACACACACACACACACACGCACACACACACACACACGCACATATGCACGCTCCCACACACGCACACACACGTATATGTATGCACGCTGGCACACACACACACACACACACACACACATACACAAGCGCCCCTACACACACGTTGGGTTGCTCTTTTCCCACCATGCTTCAGTTCTCTTTGTCTCTCATGCATGCTTTTTATCTTGCCAAACACCTGTCCACAGGTATGAAATGAGAGCGATAGAGGGGTAGAGAGAGGGAGAGAGAGAGAGAGAGAGAGAGAGAGAGAGAGAGAGAGAGAGAGAGAGAGAGAGAGAGAGAGAGAGAGAGAGAGGGAGAGAGAGAGAGAGAGAGAGAGAGAGAGAGAGAGAGAGGGAGAGACAGACAAATATTCAGGGCTTTTAAACTGCCGCTGCGCTCTGCCTCAACACAATAGCCTCTCCAGTCTCACCTGGCTGTCCTTATCCCTGTCCCCGCTTATCTCGACAACCCCCCCCCCCCCCCCCCCTCCCCACACACACACAACACACACACAACCTCCATATTGCATCCCTTCACGCTCCCACCACATCTGTCAGCGGGCGGTAACTCCAGCTGGATTGCAGAGAGGCGCAGTAGCGATTAACATCATACAATGAGCCAGGCCATTCGGAGGCGCTTAGAGCTGTCACCAAAACATTCTCTTCCTCCCTCTCTCTCTTTTGTCTTTCTTTTGCACTTCCTTACTTTCTTTTTTGACTTGTTCTTTGTTATTTTGTTCTCTTTGTCTGTTTTCTTTCGACATCCATTAAGAGATTCAATTTTTGCTATTATTACTCATCTTTATTTTTGTTCTTCTGCTACATATTATTCATATCAAACAATATTATTCCATATTACGTTGTCAAAGAGTAGTTCTTTCGTAGAACAACTATCTAACTGGCTGACGCCACTAAGCCGATTGAGATTAATGGAGCTCTCTGGCTAGTGTGGTTGAAAAGATAGTTTCTCACTCAACAGGGGAGTTTTGTGTTTTGTTCGGTGCAGGCTGAAGGAGCGGCCTACATGAGGCTGTCTTATCTGTCTACCTGGAGCCTCATGAGGACCAGCTAAAGGGAGCTACCACGCTTACCCCCAGAGAGGGGCTATCAGTGGCCGGCATCAGCGCTCACCTCGCCTTGTCTCCTTAACTCTAACCCCCTCCCAATTACAGGAGACCCCCGCAGGAATGTGACATGTCATGGGCCGGCCACTGCTCCATCAGCTCTCTCGCTCTGGGACTCTGTCTGGCTCTCCCTCTCTCTCTCTCTCCCTTAGAACTTTAATACTGTATGATCAATGTAATAACACACACACAAACACACACGAGCACACGCGTATGCATGCACACACAAACACACACACACATCCACACACACATCCACGCATACACACACACGCAAAATAATTAACCGAACTAAACAACCAAAACCATCTGTTTATGGAAACACATTTTCTCTCTCTCTCTCTCTCTCTCTCTTCCTCCCTCTGTTCTTTGTCTACCTCGGTTGCCCGCTGACCCCGTTCCATGGAGGGCGGCTCTGGAAGGGAGGATGTGAGACACAATAGTGTCTGACCCCCGGGTCACCCGAAATATCCAAGGTGTGTTTGATTTAACACACAGCACCACCACGGCATTTTCTGCAACTGTAAAGCCAGGCTTGAGCATAAATCAAGGGCATGCTAACGTTCGCTAACGTGAACCACATGTTGAGTCCATGACATGGACTCATTTAGCGGTGCGATAATGGAAACCAAAGGGACGCCTCGCGTCACGTGCACAAATGAACCTTGTGCACACACTTCCATGTGAACGTGGTTCTGCACTTTCCCCAGGGCCTGATTGCTCACTCGGAGCGGGATGATTAGGTGGTTATTATCACGCCTGGATCAGCAGCGGCGGGCGGCGTCCTCGCCTTCACGTGGCCTTAAGGATAACCTGCCTGGAACCCGGGGCCGGGGTCGTCCTTTGAAGGGTCTCTGCATGTCACGGCCCCATTGGAATCCAGGGATAATACGTTGTCTTGCTGGCGGCTGTCTGAGTAAAATAATATGCAGGCGGATTTGAGGCCGGCGTGTGACACGGATCCAAATGGCAGAGGGACAGCAGTATTATAAACCCTCCTGCCAACTCTGGAAGAGCCATCGGAGGACATCCCTCAGTAAGAAGGAAGAGGAAAGGAGAGCTAGGAGACAGAAAAACACATCAATGATTGCCACCACCACCACCACCACCACCCCCACCCACCAAAACCAAAACGACCACTTACTCCTGCTCCACCTGCCATAAAAATGTGGGGTTCCATCGTTTGGACTTCAAAGGACTTCACAGGACCGTTAATTAATAGAGGTAGACATCGCCATTGGCTTACGATGGACAGCCACAAGACAGTGTCTGTGTTTGCTTGTGTGTGTGTGTACGGGATTGTGTGCGTGCGCGTTCGTGCATACATGTGTGCGTGGGTGTGTCTCGTCTGTGATGGCGCATGCATGTGTATTTCCTCTTCCCTGTGTATGATTTTAGCCACTACACTAGCATATTATACTAAGCCGGTCAGCATGGTAACTTATGGACACTGTTATGTTAAAATTGACAAGTAATCATTTGATGAATACAATTAGTAAAATAATATAACTCTTAAAGTGGCCACACAGACGCATATAATTTATAGCTTCCGGAAACAGTCCGTAAAATCTGTGGTTGGTGGAGTGAGACAGCACTGGCCCCCTTCCCTTCCCTTGCCCCAAGCATTCGCCGGGGACCATGATGTCCCCCAGGGGCCTCTTGGTGATGCGCGGGGCCTTGTGAGTGGGGCTGCAGCTGGGGGCCAGAGATCCGGGGCTGTCGTGGGGGAGCTGGGGTTTCTGGAGGCTTGCTCATGTAGTCAGTAAAAAACGCCCCCCTCGATATCCATCACACCCCCAGGGTGGGAACCAGTGTCGTGGCGATGTTTGCAGAGTGGCTAAGAAGACAAGTTTCATTGTAGACGGGTTCTACAGGAGGCTGTTCTTATTCTGAACAGGTCTGATGTAGGGTTTTTATCTGCCTTCAGAGCGCTGTGTGGTCTTACGTGAAACTTGCCCTGAGCAAGTTTCAAGTATTTTTGCTGGTGCAGTTGGCAATTGCCATTGTGTGTGTGTTTGTTCATGTGTGTAGTATGCGTGTGTGTGTTTGTGTGTGTGTGTGTGTGTGTGTGTGTGTGTGTGTGTGTGTGTGTGTGTGTGTGTGTGTGTGTGTGTGTGTGTGTGCGTGTGTGTGTGTGTGTGCGTGTGTGTGTGTGTGTGTGTGTGTGTGTGTGTGTGTGTGTGTGTGTGTGCGTGTGTGCTTGTGGTGTGCGAGTGTGGGGTATGCGTATGTGTGTGTGTTTGTGTGTGTGTGTGTGTGTGTTTGCCTGTGTTCTTGCGGGCGTGTGTGCGTGTGTGTGTGGATGTGTGCTTGAGCCTGCACACAAGTTTATGCCCCTTTCGTGGGAGATCCATCATCTGGGTCAGATTACAAAGCAGTGGGGAATCCTCCGTCCATTCCGGCTGGCGGGTGAAAAGGAGAACTGAAATGGCAGCTATGTCAATAAGCTGCCCACACCCCCAACGGCCCCCCCGACATCTGCCAGCCTCTAGCCCTCCCCTACTCACTGCATCCCCTCAAATTTCCCTTTCACCAACCAGATGTGGCTCCCGCTCACCTCGGCCACATCCGTGACCCCAGGTTGTGAACTTCAACTTTATTGAATTTGCGAGAGGTCAGTTTGGCTGAGGAGGAAACGCAGGAATGGGACCAACAGACTTCTCATTTCAATTCAAGGTCAGGAGAATCTCAATAAGATGACATTCATTGAGATTCCCATTAAACATTTCCTTCTATTAGATACACAAAGACATGTGTATTTATATAAGAAGTCTTTACTTAAGAGTTGCCCAGATCTACTCTATGAAGATCTGGATAGCTGTCTGTGGTTTAAGGTTATGTATTCCTAGTTCATTATATTGAGAAACTCCCCTTTTGTCTCATTTCCGATCCCGTCACTCTCTGCCCTCCTATTGTCCTCTGCCTGTGTGATAACCTGCCCCAACCTAATCATTTCATCTGTGTCCAATCACCCTGACAGTTCTCCCCTTTCACAGTTCATCTTTGTGCAGAGAGTCTTACGTTTCCGCCTTGATTTGTGCTGTTTATTGACTCTTGTCCGGCCTAGCCTTCTGGATACCTCTGCCTGATTACAGGACTGATTTTTCTGTGTACCGTTCAAGTAAATGCTTTTTTGATTCTACCTGCCTTGATTATTGGGTCAGCTGACTTGATTAGTGGGATGTGCATTTGAGTCAACTGTAACATTGTTACAATACATGAAATATGTACTCAGTTGTGAGTACAATGTCCCTTAAAACAAGAAAATGGTGTCCCATCAAGCTGAAGGCAATGATGGCCTTAATTAAATGTAGAAAACAGAATATCTTTAAAAGTTCAGACTGGACAGATGCGTTCTAATTCTAAGATAACTTTCCTGAGTGCTTCTATACAATCGTGGATTTATGCAGTCACTACACCACACAGACACGTGTTTATTGTTACATGTCAAGTGTGTCTTCACGTCAAAATCCCTCAAAAAACTATACAACATTATGTTTGGTGAGAGGATATTGACTTTTGCTTATGAATAAAAAATGAAAAGACAATCTCAATCTAAAAGTGTTAACCACATTGCAAATGTTATCATGACGAATGCAAACATGTGACAGTATAATCATTCATCAGATCTAAAAAAGGCATTCCATTTGAGACACTAAATAGGAGGATACGAGCGATAGTGTTCACGTTCAACGATGTAAACAAGATTCCCTGTGACAGGTTATCAACAAAGCATGACAAATCGAATCCACCTTGTTTACCAAGAGTTAGTCGACCACATCTAAACAGACGCTCCCCAAAACATAATGAAGGAGGGGAAGTGAGTGGGTCACGCGAACACAACCCAACCACCATCTCCACGTCATTCATCAGAGACGGAGCGCTGCGTCTCGCTAATGGAGATGGAAACATGGCGCGATAGAGGCTGTTGTGGCAACCTGTATCCCAGGAATAAATAACTGGAAGTTTGATAATCATCTGTGAGCAATCAGCACTTCTGAGCGTTTTTGTCCAAGTATCCTCCGAATGTAAATATCTGCCTGAGACACTCCATCTAACCCAGCCATTCACACACACACACACACACACACACACACACACACACACACACACACACACACACACACACACACACACACACACACACACACACACACACACACACACACACACACACACACACACACACACACACATATACACATGTACCGTGCACAGGCACACACACAAACACAAACACCTCTCATCATGCAATCTCTTTCTAAGGTGCCGGTAACAACCCCACATACCTTGTGTCTATGGGTATTTGTGTGTGTGTGTGTGTGTGTGTGTGTGTGTGTGTGTGTGTGTGTGTGTGTGTGTGTGTGTGTGTGTGTGTGTGTGTGTGTGTGTGTGTGTGTGTGTGTGTGTGTGTGTGTGTGTGTGTGTGTGCGTGTGTGGGTATGTGTGTGTGTGTGTATGTGAATGTGTGTTTTTGTGTGTGTCTGCATTCATGTGCACATATGTGTGTATTTCAGAGAAAAAGAAATAAAACGACAAATACATTTGTGTGAGGGTGCGTGTGTGTGTGTTTAGGTTGGGGTCTCTGTTGATGTAGGTGTGTGTGCGTGGGTGTGGATATGTGTGTCTGTGCATACAAACTTGTAAGACGCGTGCATGTTTTTCAAGTGTCTCGGCATGTATTTGGGAAACGTTCCGGTGGGTCACAGGCTGGTCCCAGTGCTCCCGGTATCTATCCGTGGATGAGCGAAGAGCCTTAAGTGGGAGGCCTTCAGGAGCACCAGAGTCTGTTTGCTCAGTAGTCCATCTCCCACGCTGCTCCAGTGGTGACAGGCCAGCCCCTATCCACAAAGCCTGCGTGCGGAACGGACCTGTGCTGTTCGTTGGGTGTAAAGACAAAGATAGAGCTGCTCTGGGTCACACGTGTTTAGTGTTAAAGGGTGATCACTGTCTGTGGGTGTGTATGTGTGTGTGTGTGTGTGTGTGTGTGTGTGTGTGTGTGTGTGTGTGTGTGTGTGTGTGTGTGTGTGTGTGTGTGTGTGTGTGTGTGTGTGTGTGTGTGTGTGTGTGTGTGTGTTTGTGTGTGTGTGTGTGTGTGTGTGTGTGTGTGTGTGTGTGTGTGTGTGTGTGAGAGCCAAGAGAGTCCTCCAAGGTGAATCTCCCGCCCGATTCCTTAAGAATGTTTCCTCAACACAATAGACACACCGACCTGAACAGCAGCAGCCCATGGGCTTAGCAGTCAGAGCCTCCGACCCCTGGATCTGAACCAGCAGCCAGGTTCAAGCCCATACCTGTTGTGTCTCGGTCAGAACAACGTTGTTACGTTGCTGCCATCCTCCATGTATACTACTACTACTAATAATAATATGTTTGTTTTATATAGCACCTTTCTCAAACTCAAGGTCGCTTTACATATTCATGAGAGCACAAATGGAGCACAGCATATAATGTATGAGTACACACACACACACACACACACACACACACACACACACACACACACACACACACACACACACACACACACACACACACACACACACACACACACACACACACACACACACACACACACACACATACTACAGCTTCACATCATTTAAAATCAATACAAGCAGCTGCTGAGTTGTGGTGAGTTAAAGATTGGCAGATGTAGCAATATCATATGAACTCTGGAGTAATTAAGCTATACCAAGGAAGTTTATTGATTATTTTTTCTAAAAAAAATAAATAATAGATAGATAGATAGCAGCCTCCATAAGAAAAAAGGTGTGGAACCTTGACTTGACTTTGGTGGTTCTATACTGTATCAGTTATAGCAATAATGGCACAGACTGCCCTGTCTGTGTCAACAGGTTGGGGCAACACTTCTTAAGAAGGGATTAGAGCATCTGAAACAAGTGCAACACCAGAACCCTTCCTATCGTTTCATCAGCACAGAGGGAAACATCAAAACACATTGACTCACACATACAAACACAGATCAAATACCTCAGCTGGTGATACCGCCCAACACTGTCTACAAAATCAAAAGCTCCTAATCCGAGCCAGTGTTCCTCCAAACTAAAAGGATATAGAAGAAGGAACAGAAAGGATCATATAGGTCTTACACGGCCCGCATATCCTGTCCCCCTGCTCAAAGGGCCTCTGAATAATAGCTTATTGATTACATGTTCCCTGTGTATGATGTGTGTGTGTGTGTGTGCGTGCGTGTGTGTGTGTGTGTGTGTGTGTGTTTGTACGTGCACGTTAGTGTGTGTGTGTGTGTGTGTGTGTGTGTGTGTGTGTGTGTGTGCGTGTGTGTGTGCGTGTGTGTGTGTCTGTTTTTGCCAGACATCAATGCTGTCTGTGGTCTTCTTAATGTGTATGCGGTAGGATACATGATCTACCAAGTCTGCACTTAAAGGACAAAAGATCCTATTTTTTTGTGTGACACTTCATCTTCCATCCGTTTACCGAGGCGCAGGCGCAGGCGCGCACATGTATGGACGAAGGGCACGCTCCAGTCTACCATCCTTTTGGCTTATTTCCATGTTTTAAAAGTCTCATAACTGAAATAAAATCACTGTATGATATATTATAGAGCATTGAAATACAGAGAGACATGGCCCATGTTCAATGAATTCTCGACCGGTATATTCCACCCTCCTATAATGATCTTTCTTGTAATGAATGAACCAAGGTGTTTCAAAGCTCATTCAGACTGGGGGCACTGTTCGCTCGTGAAGGGCGGAAGCGCTCAGAAAGTTCCAATCGGCACGAACAAAGCAGAACGGACAGAACCAGGCTCTGTGTCTATGGTTATGAATATGCAACACGCGTGTGTTCTCAGGTCATTACGCGCCCGTGTGTTGGCACACAAATGCCCAAGCAAACACGCAAACACCCAAAAACACACACACACACAAACACACCTACACACACACACACACACACACACACACACACACACACACACACACACACACACACACACACACACACACACACACACACACACACCTATACACAAAAACACACAGACACCACACACATAGCAAGCCCACCGTGGTTGGTGGTTCTACGGAGCATGCAGTATTCGTTTTCAGAATTGAGAAATTATTTTATTATAAAATAGCGTCATTGTGTGGTTTTAGGCACACGCTCCAGCGCTCCTGTGTTTGTGTGCGAGCAGGCACGGCTGACTGTGTATTTGTCCGAATTCCGGAGACAGGAGAGAGGAAAAAGAAGAAAAACGTGTGGATTTATCCAATTTCGTGTGGAAATGAATGTTCACTCAGTAATTGGAGCGGCATTGCGTGTGTTTGCACTAGTCCCCAGAGAGAGGGAGACCGTGTGTGTGAGTGCGCGTGTGCGTGTGCGTGTGTGTGTGTGTGTGTGTGTGTGCGTGTGTGTGTGTGTGCCCATGCGTGCGCGTGGCTGGTTGTGTGTGTGTTCGTACGTGCTTGTATGAGGACCAGAGACAGGGAGAGCATTCCACGGAGGACCCTGAGTGGATCAAAGCATCTGACACCCCAGGCAGCGTGGCTCGGCGGGAGCCGGCTGTCAGATCTCAGATGAGAGATCAGTCCTATCTCTCCTACACATCCTCCCTGAACTCTGTGGGGTCTGCCATGGCGAACCGGTAGGCTATCCCGGGGGACATCAGCCATAGCAGTATTCATTTTAATAATCATATTCTACATATGAAGTCCTTTACAGGTTGTTGTTTTATAAATAATAACAACCTTAAACTTTCATGCGCTTCGCGACCTGGAATGACGTGATCTTCTTTGCGGGGTTGATCGGTAAGAAAGCCTGTACAATTCTGCCAGCGCCGGGCTGGATCTCCTGCCGCAGTAAAAGAAAAACCCAGATAAATTACCTTGGCTATTGCCTGTTTCTAATAGCATCAGGGGGGCGTGTGCCAGACTCTGTACAGCGAGCCCGGCCCGCCTGTTGTAGCTGCGCTGCCAACTCGTTTGGCAGTCACTTTGAAATCCCGCGTTACCTTCTCAGTGGTCAACAGTGTCAACATCTAGGCTCAGACCACAGGGGTGTACGTCAGGGCCTGCGAATCACCGTGACTGAGACAGTCTGTCTGTGGACCTCAGTCTGGGTGTATGTGTGTGTGTGTGTGTGTGTGTGTGTGTGTGTGTGTGTGTGTGTGTGTGTGTGCGTGTGTGTGTGTGTGTGTGTGTTTATTTGCTTGAAACTGTGTGTGTATGCACGTATGTGTGCAGTGTATGTGCTAGTGCGTGCATGAAATAGTTTGTGTGTGAGTGTGTGTCATTTTCTTCATGGATGGGTGTGTTTGCGTGTGGATGTCATTTCATTAGGTCTGTAAAGGAAAATCGCAAAAGAATTCAATACAATGACCCGTACAGTGTAATTGTGGTTGTGTAATAAATAGATGTGACCTGTTTCATTACGTCTCTCTCTCTCTTGTATTATACATTTTTTTGCTTATGCCCTTTTGCACCTTGCAGTAAAATCTTAAAAGCTCCCCTGAGCCTTCACTTAAGGAAGTTTAAATCCTTAGTCCCCTCCTCCGACTTTCTCTCTCTTAACCTCCCCCCAACACACACACACACACACAACCCCCTCCCCTCTCTCTCTCTTTCTCTCTCGTCCTCTCTCTCTTCCTCTTCCTCTCTACCTCTCTTTCTCTTTCTCTCGCTCACTCATTCCTCTCCCAAGCGCAAAACAGCCAGACAGGAGCACAGACACACACACATAGACACAGACACACACACCCACACACCCCCCCCCCCACACACACACACACACACATCCTCTATCTCATAAGCACACACACCCTCACTCCCCATGCAGAGTGTAACCAATCCTTAGCACCGCCAGAGGAGACAACGGGGGTGAAGTGAAAGAGAGAGACAGAGAGAGAGAGACCCCGACACACCCCCCCCCCCCCCCCCACACACACACACACACACACACACACAGACAGGAGTGAGTGAACACTATCATCTCTCTCTTTACTACACGCAGGCAAGCGGAGGAGAAGGTCCTGAAGTTGTGTGAGAGCAAAGTGACTCTCACTACCAGGCTCTGTTATCAGCACCGGGGAAAACCACCGCAACGGTGGAGCAGAAGAAGAAAGAGAAGGAAAACATCTCAAGAGCACTCTGAGGGTCCGAGAGGAAGGACTTACACTCGGTCATGGTCCTCGCCTCCTGAATTCACTAATCCACGCTGATCGGAGAAGCCTTGTCTGGATATTTTTTGGATTCATCTTTGTTATTTTTTGGTTGCCGGAGGAAGAGATAGGTTTCTTTTGGCGGGCTGTTCTCCTGAGGGTCCGTGTGCAGCGTGTGTCTTTGCAGCGGGGGGAGCGTGCGGACACAGGTCGGAAGCATGTCAAGTGGACGTGTGGCTCACCTGTCGAGGGGCCCCGGGGTGCTGCTGTGGCTGTGGAAAGGTGAGTTTCTTTAAAGGCCCCCCGTTGCGGTATGTTGTCCTCAAGGATTGTGTGTGTGTGTGTGTGTGTGTGTGTGTGTGTGTGTGTGTGTGTGTGTGTGTGTGTGTGTGTGTGTGTGTGTGTGTGTGTGTGTGTGTGTGTGTGTGTGTGTGTGTGTGTGTGTGTGTGTGTGTGTGTGTGTCAACACGGCCCACTGCTCTTTCAGGGATACTTTGATTTTACTTTTTATTTTTTTATATTTGCTTAGGTATTTTTGTCCTTAAAAATATTAACATTACTG
>NC_079424.1:12622562-12762562 GCF_026213295.1 Gadus chalcogrammus
ATATAAAAATCCTACTAATTCTATCCATTTAAATTAAACCTTGGATGTAGCATTAACATTTGGCACTTGTACTTTTCCACCTATGATGTGAAAACATTCCAGAAATATGAATCGGCCATGAGCCCTTCCAAAACGTCAGTGTGCCAAGATTAAGGATTAAGGTGTAGCCACTTCTAATCTCAGATCTTAAACGTCAACAGACCATCAACTCCTCTTTTAATACTGTCAATGTTTTGACTGCCTGTTGCTGTCTAGCAAGGAGACACCACAATAGCTAGGAATCCCCTCTTCCCTATTTGATTAATACCCACCAGATCGGTCACAGCAAACTACAGACTAAGGCACGATAATCCATTCGGTGGCTAGAGAACTTGGCATTCGAATCCTGGCCCCATGTGGCTGCATTTGAAAGTGATACGGAGCTGTGCTGCAAACAGAGTGGAACATTGAACTGTTATTGGAAATTGATTAAAAAATGACAGCACCTTCGGGTGACATCCAAAATCCATTTCTGAATTACAGATTGTGGTATTTTGTGTAGACAACTGCGCACGCTCGCGTGTATGTGTGTGTGTGTGTCTGCCCTTCACCCGGAGTCATGTTTGCATCTGGATAGTGTTTCTTTTCATTTATTCAAAGACCTGGAAATTGTTTTAGCAAAAGATTGTTCCATTGTGGGGTTAAGGAAAGAAAGGCAGTTTTCATTTTTATTCCCTTTCTGGTCTCTTCTCGTTCCTTCCCTCGTAAGGACACAGTGAGACATTTCCTGACTACAGAGCAACCAGCAGCAAAGGTTCAACCGGACAAAACTCTTTTGATCCTATGTCCAAATAAACCAGGCTGGCAGATTAGCTGGCTTAAAGTGTGATGAAAAGACAACAGCAGGCTCTCCACACACACTGCCCCCCCCCCCCCCCCATTAAGGTGTGCAGGGAAATGGACGAGGAGGGGGAGGCAGATAAAGAAAGAAAAAAAGGGAGATTTGGGGGTTAAAATAACAAAACAGACCTTGTGTTCCTTTTAAATTCTCCCTGACCTGCGGCTGACATTGTGGTTTCCACTGATCTAGGCCTAGATGGCCGACCGTGGATAAAAGACAGAGAGAGCGAGAGGGGGACACAGATTTAAACACTGATACTCAAAAGAGAGGTATGGTTGGTGTTATATTGTGTTTAATTAGGTTCCAGCTGCTGACACAAACAACAATACATCACTTTCAATAAGAGGCCACGGTCAATATTTGACAGTTGTAGGCAACACATTTGAAAGTCAAATTTGTACACTGACGACGGCTTTTTTTACCTGGCAATTGTTGAACACTTCTGACAAGGTTGGCAACAACCATTTTGGACTGAAACATGGTTGGAACTACTGCTGTCATAACTGATGTCTGCCATTATTAGGATTTATGTGAAAAATAAGAAAGGTTTCTGGAGATTTACAGAAAGTTGAGGTAGGGGGTCCGGTACACCAATCTATTACTTATCTAGTACTTAAAAAGAAACAAAGAAATTACACTGAGGATTCTGCAGGCGAAATATCGCCGGTCGTATTTCATTGAGGGATTACGTCTGACACTTACGAAATACCCCAAAAAACACAGTTGATTTAGGGGGGCTGTTTCTCTTCACAGCGTTCACCTGAAATCATTTATATCCCTTGTTACGTGGGCTGTGAGCTCTTTCCCAATACGAACGCAATCCAGATATCCTTGTATCGGCCATCGGAATCTGGAGGACAGATTCAGCCAGGGTGTGTTGAAGTGCAGCTGGGAGTAGTAGAGGTTTAGCTCAACATATGGAACAGATAGAGTGGTTACAATACCATTTATTACTTTTTCACACATACATCACACACACAATACCCACATATCCCCAGATACACACTCAGGCATACAGAAACACATGCACACACACATAACCAGAACAATCTTACCACATCCATCTCTGTCACCAACCCCTAGGCTGTGCCCCTATGAATGAATTTCAAGAGATTGGAAAGCTTAAACCACCTAGACCCTCCATCCAAATTCAACTAAGTGCACCCCGCATCCAGCCTGCATCCTCCCGCAGAGGGGTGAGGGGTTAGGGGTGGATGGGGAGCCGAGATCCACCCAGGTGCAATGAGGTGGGGACATCATGTTTTTTCCCATCAATGGGGGAAGGGAGAGATGATTTGGAGGCAAGATGGGGTAGCACCTGGATCAGTGTGTGTGTGTGCGTGTGTGTGTGTGTGTGTGTGTGTGTGTGTGTGTGTGTGTGTGTGTGTGTGTGTGTGTGTGTGTGTGCGTGTGTGTGTGTGTCTGTGTGTGTGTGTGGGCAGGGAGGGATTCTTGGACAGTTTTGTGGGTATTTGTTCTGTGGCGTTCATGCAGGGAAAGGTAGTTGGAAAATGAAGACAGACAGACAGTGTCCCTACATCTATGCACAGAAGGACAGACAGGGTCCCTACACTACACAGGGAAGCACTGAAATGTGATACAGGATAATGAACAAAGGCTGAGAAGGAGCTCAAGGAAGTCATCTTTAAGAAGCCTTTCTGTTCATTCATCATTTAAAGTATTTTGTGTTGTTTGTACATTCGTTGATGGATCTGGATGAAAATAAGTTTCCTCAATTCATTTCCTCTCCTTAATTGTGATGAGTTGCTGTCTGGAAAGAGACAGGCAAGAAGGTCTCTCCAATACACACTGTAGGAGCAGTCACGGCTCTAATCGCATGACTTCCCTCACAAGATGTGGGCTGTTTCTCAGAAGTGGCTGGATCTAGATCTTGTTTGCCCAGGATGGCTCAGAATCTAGTAGCACTTCAAAAAAACAAAAAAAGACTCCAACCGTGGACAGGACGGCAGATGAGTGTGAGCCCTGCCAAACCGTAATCGCGGAAGCAAACAAACAAACAAATAGCTCGGAGGTCCTTCATAAATGGCATCCCTTCTATAAGTCAATGTCTCTAGTGTACAGGATGGAGGTTGCCACGGTGAACGTGGGTTGCACACATGTAAGTGTGTGTTTATGTTGAAGTAGCCCAACCTTTTCAACGCTTGGAGACGCGGGCAGTGTGGCAGGGGGATTGCTTTGGCTGGTCCTCAGTCACACCAGTGAGCTAGCTCAAGTGATGTACTGTGGTAACTAAAGGCTACAGGGCTGTTCAGGCCAAACATCTCGACCTCACACACCAGCATCACACACACACACGCACGCACGCACGCACGCAATCATACACACACATACCCATAGACCACTGCAGTGCCCCCTTGTGGTAGAGCTATATTATTGCTCTGTGGTCATTGGCTTCAACCACCATGCAGGGTCCATGTCATTAATGAAAAGGCAAAACAAGAACACTTGGAAATAATTCTGTACTACAATAACCTCTGACATCAAACGCCAAAGGTGAATCATCCAAATAGGTCCTCCTCTGACTTCAATGTGCAACGCCTGTCAGTTGAATATCATCAATTGCACAACATATTGACTCAAGTGGACCTGGCATGGTCTCGTATGTGCCGTGGAGGAACACGTACAACCGTCGGAGAACTATTTCAGTTTAGCAAGCTTTACTTTCATGTGTTTGTGTGTAAAATACAACCATATGCTCAATTGGAATATGATTCAAAGAGGGAAAGGGCAAGAATGACGACCTCAAGAAACCCTCCATGGAAATGCTTTGAGAAACCTCAAGCATAAAATCTGATGAAACAAGCCAAATGATTCACCATCACATACGGTACAGCGTCGTCCACTCGCTGCGTGGCTCATGACTCACTGTTTTGGCCACAGGAGATATGACGTTTCAGTACGCTTTCACATGGAACATACCAATGGGGACTGGTCGGTGGAAGTGTTTGCAAATTAATTGATCCTTATCAGTATTTTAGAGACCCCATATCTCTCCAGGGGAGGACAAAGCAATACATCTGTTGGTTAGCTGGTTCGGGTCCAGCTCAGTTCTGCTGCTCTGAGAAAGATGCCGTCTTCAGAACGCTCAGAGTTTCAGGGAGTTTTGGAGGTTCCAATTTCGGAGGAAATTGCTTTGAACACTCTGTTGGGTCGGAGTTTCCGCTCTGAGTTTTGTGCGGAAGTAAAGCTACCGTCTGAGTTCACGTCGCAACAATGGCTGCCCATATCGCTGTCATTACATTGATAGACTAAAATGAACTTGCAGCAAGCACTGAGAGGCGAACTTAACTTCTAACTACATTTGCATTACGATACATTTTAGCTTACAATTATAAACATCACCTGATAAATTCTTGCTCATGTTCAACCATCGCAAGCAGATATAACTGATTCATCTGTTCTCTGTGAATACAGCAAAGAAGTGCATAGAGGCCCCTGTGGGCATCCATACGTAATAGTTTCCGAACCACCGAAAGTTTGAAGACATCAAGAGCCCCGGGTCAAGACTCAGCAGGGGGGCGGGGCAACCCAGCTGACATGTCTCCGTGCCTCGGTCAATCGCTGCTGCACACATGTCCGCTGATATATTATGAATCTGAATGCCGCAGAGGAGACATATGGGACGGCTTAGAGCTTGGATTTATCTTTTCACTGTGTAGTTTTGTTTTCTCATCTTGCTGTCGTGTGGGTTGAGCGGTCAGGTGAGCAGCATTTAGCAACAGATGGATGGCGGATGATGACAGTTTGTCAGTGGTTGTACACAGCAGGCCCTTGAAAAGGGGGTGTTGACGTTGGTTTACTTAGGTTACCCAGCGAGATCACAGCGAGACGTGCAAGTGAGGCTCTGCCATGGCCCATGGCCTTTGAACAAGGCATGCATGGTCCGAACGCCTACTCTGTAGACGATAACATTCAGGGCGGGTCAATCGAGTGTAATTTAATCAGTTTCCAAGAGGTTTTCAATAATAACCAGGACATGGGAATATGTATATAACATACATTTTTCCAAAACAATGTCTCTATGACTATAAGTCACTATGTTAACTTCTATAGGCCTACCTTACAAAACGATCACCGCATCATTAACAAGAAAGCAACAGCTCATATTTCCTAAACTATATTTCACAAAGCCACAAAGTGAGTTCAAAGTGAGCTTGAGTCAGGAAGCATCTTCGCAGCCCCCGAGCACATAGAGGGCTGTCTACCAAACATCCTCAAATTAAAATAGTGCAACCTCAGTACAAACATATCCCCCCCCCCCACACACACACACATATCCCGGCACGCATATCACACATACACATACACACAACCCCACATGCACACACGCACAAACACAGCAACACACACACACACACACATATACGCACACACGGCCTCCCATACAGACATGCATACGCACATCCACACACACACATACACGGCCCCCCATACACACACACACACCTGCACACATATCACAAACACATACACGGTCCCCCATACACACACAAACACATGCACACATGGCCTCCCATACACACACAAACACACACACACACGGCCTCCCACACACACACACACACACAGCTAGGAACAGGGTGGCTGTGCTAATGTTCCAGCCCTCGTGGTGCAATGTGAGGAATCAATGTCTTTGGTCCGTGCTGAAACCAGAGCTTGGCTTTGGGCTACCAGAGATAGAACATTACTCTTGAACGTTACTCTTGCCTAAGCCAGAGGATCCATCAGAATCACCATCCTTTATCAGTCCAGTCAGGCCAGAGAGATTGTATATGTGAATGAGGCAGATCAATACGCAGTAGACTGAATGGTGGATTTATACTGACTAACTGTGTCGTTGGAAGTTGGCCTGCTCTTCCTATGCAACATCGTGATACCCCAACTAGTGCTTTCTCAATCAGATTATCAACAGATGTTTTGGCTAGCATGATCTGCTGCTGTCAGTGACCCATTGATCGCTACATATAAATAAAACAGATACAGTTCTCTCACTCACTCACTTACTCACACACATACACATACACACACACACACACACACACACACACACACACACACACACACACACACACACACACACACACACACACACACACACACACACACACACAAACGCACAGACACTCATAAACCCCTAGCGATATCATGACAAGTACAGTGACAAGTCAATGCTATCATCTCTTGCAGTGACCTGATTCAGGAAGACTATGTTTCCATAGCAGCCATACACTACTAATTACATGGAAAAAAAGTTTAATTGCCAACACTCACACTTTCCAGAGCCAGCCCAAACTTTTTCTCTCACGACAGCCTGAATATAATCTCTCTACCATGAGGCAGAAGTCAAATGTCAAACTGAACGATAAAATGAAACCTCAGGGACTGGACCAAACAATACATTTCACAATTGATAGCATATTCGTTTGTGGAGCAAGCGACGTCACCTGGCGCCATTTCAGTCAATCGGAAAGAGCAGTGTTTAAGATCGAAGTTCCACCATCTCCCCAGAGATGGTACCGGTCCTTAGCTTTGGTTTTAACGTTTGAGTCAACCTTTATATATACATTTATTGTAACAAATTAACGTCATTAAAGTAATTTTTCTAGAATTAACGTCTGATTGATTTTTCCTGCAGCCGTGCTGGTCGTCGGGACAGGAAGTAAAGCATGGGAGATCCCTGCTGCCCCGTTCAGCACCTCCTCCAACTTCAGTGAGAGTGTACAGTGGGAGCCCTCCTGCCATCACCGCTCCCTTCAGGGGGGGATGAGCATCACAGCAGACATGCCCCCGAGGCTGGAGGGCACTTGGGTGTCCACAAGGTGCGATGTTCCATCCCTGATTCAAGCACCAAATTACACTCGTGCATTTATTTAACATTCATAATGCCTTGATAACTTGAGTTGAATAATGCTTCGTTTGGAAAGTTACCATGGGATTAATGATCAGAAATAATGGTCCTGACATTACCATACTATTACCATACAACTCTATTTCCCTGTAACAAATCAACTCAAAATAAATACGTGCAAAAATAAAACAACTCGCCTCCGGGTTTTCGGCCGATCCAATGAAAATCCTGGAAGTAAAACCTAACAACATCCTCCTAACAACAGGCCTATTCTTTCCCCTGTGCTGCTGCCGCTGCTGTGCTAGGTGCGAGGCACGGCCCGGTCCAGAGTTCCTGACCCGCTCCTACACCTTCCACGCCAGCCGGCAGTTCACCGCCCTGCAGCACTACTACAGCGACGCCGGCTGCGCGCGGCCCACCTACACCCTCAGCGTCCGGGGGAAGCTCCGCCTGCGCCAGGCCTCCTGGATCACCCGGGGCGCCACCGAGGCCGAGCACCACCTCAGCGGGGTGGCCGTGGCGGTCCACAACCCCACCGCCGTGGGGAAGCTGGTCGACCGACTGGCCCCCGCCTGCGAGGGGCCCGCCGCGCTGGGGCAGATGGCGGCGGGACGGGTCTACGAGCTGTACAACACGCGGGCCGGGCGGGCCTGTCTGGCGGCCCTGGGCTTCTCCATGACGGAGATGGCTCTGGTGCGGGTGGAGACCCAGCTGCACCACAGCAGCCACGGCGGCAGGAAGATCCAGGAGCTGTTCCTGGGGGACATCCACACAGAGTGGACGCAGAGAACCCACCACAGACCCAGCGGGTACCAGCAGCCCCTGCAGAACGCCATGGTGAGACCGGTTTTTTAGGGATACTTAGAATCCATGCCTGCAACAGTTTGGCTATGCAAAGTACAACAGGAATTGGAGTTTCTTTTTTGCTCTACCCCTACACTTAGTCAAAGGATTAGTCATGCGGCAGGGGTTTGGTCTGGGTTTCTGGCGGTTGAAACAGAGATTTTTCAGACATGCCTAGCAGATATATGGCAGTCTTCTACTGTTGGCCAACAGCTGAGTACACCGGCTAGCGGTTAGCTTAAGGGTTTACGGCCTTGCACATAGAGAATGGCTGAGCAAAACAGAGTAGAAGGATTATTCTTAAAATCCCAACTATGACTGACGGCTTGATATACAGTATGTCGAATGTTCTCAGGGCCATCCCTTCAGAAAGGGCCTCCATTTCCCTTCTGTAACTCAACCTTGATAAGGCACCAATCCTCACTACACGTCTATCCCCCCCCACCCCACAGCACCACGTCCACCCCTGCCCAGTGTGCGCCCTGGTGTATCGCTCCACAGAACAACGGCCCCCGGTGCTTCCCCGGACCCCCGCGGCCGCCCTGGCCCTGGAGGGCCGCTGGGTCAGCCAACGCTGTGAGGCCCGGCCGTCCGTCCTCTTCCTCACCCGAGACTTCACCTTCCACCCGGACCGCCACGCCTGGGAGGGGGTCTACCGCCACTACTCGGACCCCGGCTGCTCCCGGGCCACCTTCACGCTCAGGGCGTCGGGCCACTACGCCCTGGGCGGCCCCTCCGACCGGCTCCCGGGGGCCACCGAGCTGGCCTTCAAGGTGACCCGGGTGAAGCTGACTCCCTGGGACGAGTCGTCGGTGAGGCTGCTGAACGGGAGCCGGCCCGGTCACTGCGGCCCGTCGGGGCGCTGGGAGGCGGGGGCGGAGCGGGACGTGACCCCGACGGCCGGGTGCTCCGCGCTGGGCGTCAAGCTGCCGCACAAGGAGTACGAGCTCCTCAAGACGGAGCTGGACCCCTGGAAGCACCCGCTGCTGTTCACCGGAGAGAGGCCCACCGACGGCCTGAGTCCCGACAAGCCCCAGAGGAGGCCCACCTCCTTCCAGCCTCCCATGCTGCTCTGCGGCAGAGGCAAGGCGTCGCCCACGCATCGCACCGTCTCCAGTGGCGCCGGCTCCAACAGCCAACAGCAGATTCAGTTGGCAGCCAGTGGCTCGGTGAGGCTGGCCGGGCTGGGGCTTCTGGCCCTGGGCGCGGCTGGGTGCAGTTGGTTTTGGCTGCAGTGAGGGGGAGCCATGCTTTGAACATACAGGCTGCGATGGTTTCCAAGAAGGTGGTGCCGGCCTTTGTACATTTTATCGGCAGCTTTTATGTTTGCTCCTCATCTACTTCTTATTGTGAGAGTTGTTGTCCAGAAGACACGTGAGACAGTGAGGGGTGAACCTGAAGCAGATTTCCCCCATGTTGGCGAAGTGGCCATACCATCGTTTTATCAGGCTGACTGTAGTGGATGACTTCTATGACATCTATGGTGCATATTGTATTTCTGTTAACTGTTCTAAGTGTATCTATACAAAAAATAAATATAAGATTCAATATGTGATATAACCATGTGTTTATGTCTACCGGTCCGCTAAAACGTGCACAGCTCCTTTTTCATGCTCGAAAGACAAGTGCTGTACATTTTCCTCCCGGCTAATACTATTCCCTAAGAAGGTTGTGATGGTTGGAGCAAGGACACGTTCATTCATCATCCCAAAGCAAGCCTTGGACATTCCGGAGGATCCCACGTTTCACCTCAGACATCCGGGAGAGAAGTGTTTGGAGTTCTGTAAACAAAGGGTTATCTTATTCTCGGTATACACACGTCCACCCCACAAAGTACAGAACCGACACAACTTGAAGAACTCTCTCTTTCATCGCTTCAATGCCAGTGCAACATACAATGTTTTAGTAGAGTAAATATTTGCTTTATTCTCTCACAAAATGTACATATTTTTTACTGATCATAGATTGCATTTAATTACTCTGTTATATATTGACAGCCCATTCAATGAAAATAAGTATTTATTCCATCTATTTACATTATTATTGAAAATATAAGTCCTATTTTACTGTAGATGGAGGTTTGTAGATTTACCATTTATGTCAACATTTTTGTCTTTTTATATGATATTAAAATGTATTTCAAACACTTTGCCTTGCATTACTATGAAACAGTCCTATACAACTTGATTCATTTATTTTTCCCTTAGTGAAAGAATAAATGGAGACTTTGGTATAATATATAACAAAGAAAAGAAGGACTGGATTTTGGCTCCTTCTCTCATGTGTGGTAAGATTAAAATCACAGAACGTGGATACATTTACTGCCGTTGCATAAATAACTGTCATATGGTTCACACATTACCTACGCTATTCCAAGATGGCTCAGAATACTGCTGAGCACACACACAAAAGCATATCTGATTGGACATACAGTATAGAATAAACAACAGTTAGCGAACAAAATGTGTCACACAGTTGCATGGATGATAAACGTGTCCAGATGAGCATAGGGCAGACAGGCAGAGCTTGGAGCGCTAGACTAGTAACATTACAACTGTAGTTCTGGTTGAATTTGGTGGGTGACGAGCTCAGTATCAACATTCTTCTGTTGTTTTTTTACTAAGAAATTACAGACTATTTCTTCCAAGGTTTTTCAAATAATAACTTTGTTTGAAACTTTTTCGATTAACATTTTATACACTCAAGCTAGGGCATTATGAAAGACAGGAAATAAAAAGAAAGTAGGAATTTTAAAGAAAAAAAATCGATGCCAAATCAGGCCAAATGTACTGAATTGACTTTGTAGTATTAAACTTCCTGGGATGAAATGAGTGGGAGGGCAAAAGTGAGTGAGGGTTGTGCGTCCTTTCCAGGGGCTACATACTGTTCCTATTAACTCCTGTACAAATGGCGATGGCAGCTGTGGACCTTGTGAGGTCATTGCTTGGGCTTGGGCTTTCTATACACTTGGATATCAAACATTAAACAGGGTTAAGTAAGTATGAACATGAATGACGGTGGTGGGTAACTCTAATATGAGGCAAAGGAATCAATCCAATGGCAAAATAATTTAAAGTTTCAGCAAAATGATACAACGTTTACCCTTGGAAAAATTGAATCTCTGCATTTAACCCATCTCTAGGAGCAGTTGGTAACCTGGCAACACAGCCAGTTGGGCGCCCGGGGACCAACTCTGAGTCTGCTGCCAAGTCAACTGCCAGAGGAGTATTAACCTAACATGTATTTCTTTTAAATCTCGGGTAGGAAAACATGGCTCCAGCCAGGTTGCACGGTGGTGGAGATGGTCGGGAGATGTTGATGACTCAGGTGATGTAACGGTTTTCGTGGTCTGTTTGTGGTTTCTGTTCACTCCACATCAAAATATACACTGTCTGGCGGTAGAGAAGCCCAAGACAAACCCGTTTGCAATCATGCAGACCTTCATCAGAACATTAGACAACGTTGTTCCAATCAAATGAAATAACGAGGGAGAATAAAATAACAAGGAGAACTGTTTCCAGTACATGATTGTTGTTTATGTACTACTTATCTACACATTTCAGCATGTGTGAAGCAGTGAAAAGCAGGAGTAAACATGTTTACGCCCAAAACAGGCTTTCTTACTCTTATTCCAATTCCCAGGCAGGCTTAATTCAAAGTTTAACTAGAGATAATCTGCAACAGTGGTTTGAGACTTTGCTTGACTATTGTGACAAGCCAAAAAGTTAAAAGTCCTTAACAGTATCTCCCGGGTCTTGGAACAGGCACATACCTGGCAGAAAAGCACTCGCAAAAGTGCTTGTTATGTTTTCTCATGGCAAAGAGCTAACGTTGTGTCATTGCTAAGAGACGGTTATTGGTATGAAACCAAAAAATGGTGTGGTGAAGACAGAGTAAGTTTGAGAATGAGTAGGCCCATTTTCTCCATCAGCCCCAAATAAGAGGAGGCACACAAGGTTATGATCAGTTGTATACAAACAAAAGAGCTGTCCAAAAATAAGTACAAATGCTCCTCAGGAGAAACTTTGGATGAATGCTGAATTGAAGTACAATGTTAATGTGGGGTTTTTCAAAGCTTCATCCTTTGAAGTATCTGAATTTAATGAACGACATTAGCGCTCTCATAAAGGAATCTTGCTAATCTTGTTTAGTTTCACCGCAACTTGAAGAATGTGGCTATATATTGAAAATAAAGAAAGAGAACCAAAAAAGCCTATACAAGCTTCCTTTCAGACAAACCAAAGTTTCCAAAACCACAAACTGTTTTTCAGTGGGCTAGTCTGACAAATGTTCTGGTAAAGAAAGGCTCAGTGCTGCTTTTGGACCAAAGCTCAACAGAGAACCGAGTTTTGTTTTTCTCTGCATCATTAATTCAATTACCCTCCAATATCCCCCTCAAAATGCAGTTCTTCTACACACGTGCACAAAATATTGTTATGTGAATAACATTAGTCGAGTGATAATAGCTTTAAAAATTGCCGCTCTTTCTCAATCGTTCTTATATCAAGACCCTTTGAGAAATATATCAGACTATGAGCTACAGTTGCCTGATATAAGATCACATCAGCCATACATCTGGCGGTCTCGGGTCGAGTAATCGGTATTAAAACTGTACGTTCTTCGTGGCTATGAATTTAAATGGGCAAAGCGGTGTGTTATGGCGGCGCAGGGTTAGCATACAGGCAACAGTTTGATGTGGGGCCAAACCCCAGCACGCAAACCTTATATCGGGGTGACTTCATTCTCATCTGGACGCACGCGCCACAATGTTGTGCTCAGCCTTCTCCCACATTCAAACTGAGCCCATTATTTTACCCATGTTTTACCATGTCAGGGCTTGAGCCCTTGAGATTAACAATACATTTTCAAGAGGCTTGGCTCACGAAGGCAGCCATCCTGGAGTTACAACATAGACAAAACACAAGATTGACGACACACCAAAATAAAAGTATTAGGTTAAACATTGGCAATTGTCAATCGTTTGCGTTTCCCTCTGTTTAAATTCACATTGATTGATGATTGGTTGTCATGTGGCTGATGCTCTTTCTGCAGGCTAATCCGGGCAGAGCACATGAACGTCTTCTGGACTGACTCAGTGCAAGCTCTAGGGATGGGCTACAAATGGACTCCTCGTCCATTTGATGGCCAGCCAGACCCCAAGATAGTTTTCTTTCTAGTGGCCGGATGGGGTCGAATACGGTCAACCATGCAGGAATGTGGCATATAAAAAGCATGAGAAGGTATTCGGATGATAGATAGGTCAGTGGTACAATCCTAATTACATTAGTGCTAGTGCAAAGTCAACTTTAATGAGGTTCGACCTGTCCAACACTAAATATGAATAACCCCCTCATAGAGATACTCAAAGTTCTCATCGAGGCCTATGTGCAAAAAGTGCCATTCTAGTAATTACTCAGACTGATTTACTTAACTTACTTTACTACTCAAGTTTTATACAAAACCTGTTAAACCACATTCCATTTTTCAGTATATTAAACATTTTATATCATCTATTATATCCCCCCATCATCCTATTGAAAAAACAAGGTGCCCATGACGGAATGACTCCCGTGGAAGCAATATCTATTAGACTCGGTTCATCTCAAATCAGATGGTCCACTCCAAAGTATCTCTTCTGAGGTTACGATCACACAAATGATTGGCTGCAGAGAGTTGCTGCGGGGCTTTCCTCCCACACTTCACGGCGTGACTGCCAGTTGTCATCTCTCCAGCTGACGTCCCTCCAAACCTTCTGGCTTGCTGCAAGAGCAACTCAAACAGCCCTGGACTCCAAGGTAGGCCTATCAAGGGTTCTGCCGCAGGCCACCAGAGGCTTGTGGGCGGAGGAAAAAAATCAGTGAGATATTTGATTTATCTAGGTCCTAAATGAGTCCAGTGGAACACTTGTTCTGAGAAGATTTACCCAAAGGCTATTTTATCAAAATATGAATATCATTTTTCTTGTTGATTTCAGTCCGTCTCCAATGGGGGCCGGGGGGGGGGGGGGAAGGTTATTTGTATATCTGCATAATTTTGATGATCAAGGCACATGCTAATTGCACCTCTTTTTGAACTGTAGACTCTTTTTTAACACCTGGACTATTATTTATTGCTCCTCCACTATGGAGGAAATATTTATTCACTAATTCTATTCTACTGGTTTGTTATCTGCCATATGTCTAGTAAGGGCTGATGGCCTCTGTGTGTGTGTGTGTGTGTGTGTGTGTGTGTGTGTGTGTGTGTGTGTGTGTGTGTGTGTGTGTGTGTGTGTGTGTGTGTGTGTGTGTGTGTGTGTGTGTGTGTGTACACTGTTGGGTATGGACCCACCCTGCTGCTCCTCTACATGTGAAGTTCCGAACGGAAGAATAATGTTCTTTGAATTGAATAGTTTATAGTGAAGTTCTTGTAGTACACTTTGCGCAGCTCATTCAAATGGTGTGAAATAATGTGAATTCATTAAGCAGGCTTCCTGACTCCCTCCAGATATTAAAAATTCCCTGGCCTAGAGTATGGCGGCAAGTGTGGTCAACCTTGTTGGAGAAATTAAGACTACTTTCTCAAAGGTGATGAGGCAATGCAGTAGGCTAATAGCCAGCCAGCCAACTGCTCCCTTGGGCCCAGCGTTTTACATCAGTACGCTTGAACTGAATACATAAAACTAACGCTTTTTGAACCATCCGCCCTCCTGGTTCCTGAACTTTCCTCAGGCAAGAGTCATCTGCTGGGACCCAGCAGAACCCCCAAGCCCTGTAGTCTCATCCTCAGAAGGCCCCACTTTGCGACATTCCTGTGCGATTTACCTTGGACACGAGGCACGTCCCAGCAGATTACAAACATTTCAATGAATATTGGGCTGTTTCCATGGTTGAATATCCAGCTGTGTCCCACCTTGGCCAAGCTAAACAGCTGAGCGGCGCGTACATACCAGGTCCAGGTGAATCCCGGGGGGGGGGCTTCCCAACAGAACCTCGTCCAGAGGCTCTTCCACCGCCGCGAGGTGCAGACAGCAACCGTCGCTGGTTGTTACAGATACACCAACACTAAATGAATCAAGTACATTTTTATATGACAACACAGCTGCAGATGTAAAAAGCCAAAAGGTACAATTCATTACCCGCTGGTAACAGTTTAATCCTGTCGAAAACAGTACCGCTGCCAACTCAAGCACAAGGCGAGCGCTTTCATAAGTGACTACTGCCTTGTTAAAGCCCCTTCCTTGAGCTTATGAACAAAGTGGATTAGGGTTGAGGTTTGGGTCTGGCAATGATAGGAAATTGTGTGAAATTGAAGACTGTGATACGGACATGACTGCCTCACAAAAGCGGTGGTGACGATTCTCAGGTTTCAATGCTATCCTCAGATGATTATAGCACATGTGCGTGTATGTACAGCGCTGTGTGGTTGGCTCATGGCTATATTATGGATACATGAGGACACATGCCACGCCCTTTATCTTTGACTCCATTTTACCCGTAGGGCTGTAGCTATGGTCCATCTTCACTGGGAGGGTCCTAGGCACCCTCCATATTTACCAGGAGGGCCATAGCTACTGCCCATCTTCACCATAAGGACCTTAGCTAGGGGCCATCTTTCCCATAAGGGCCTTAGCTAGGGGCCATCTTTCCCATAAGGGCCTTAGCTAGGGGCCATCTTTACCATAAGGGCCGTAGGGGCCCATCATTACCATAAGGGCCTTAGCTAGGGGCCATCTTTGCCAAAGGGCCAATTTTTACCAGGAGGGACAGCCTATAGCTAGGGTCCATCTTCACCAAGAGGGCCGGCTACCGTCAATCTTTACAAGGAGGGCCCTAGCTATGGTTTATCTTCCCCAGGAGGGCCCCAACTGCACTCCATTTGAAATTGTGTCAAATTTTCCATTCACACAATACTTCTAGAAAGAGCTCACATTTGTGTGGGCTTAGCCAAATGGCATGAGAATCACTGGGATAGAAGCCATTGATAACAGTTTTTCTTTCTGCAGATTTGGAGACCCTTCCTATCCCGGCAGATGGTAATTCAGACAATGGGGTAGCCCTGACCCAACCTCCTTACCTCTGTGGCTGCTGGATCCGGCCATGCGTGGACAGACTCATAAACCAAACGGAAATAAGAACGTACAAGGTCATGTATGGGGCTTTATTTACTTAATTTATTTAGATGCTACATAGTCCAACAAGGTTGGGTTGAATTTTATACACCAGAGACAACTTGACTAGGAATATTCTTCTTCTCAGATAGACGTATTTATTTATTTACTTACATACAAAACAGTTGCCCGACTGCTTATGGTGATCACGGTGATGGTCTGAGTCCAGGATAGGCCAGTGTAGTGTTTTCCTTTTTTATACAACCAAATGAGCACCAAATCAGCTAGTAACTGCCCTTAATTGTTATCTGTGGATAACCAAATCAATATTTTACAGTATTGGGGAAGAAGGGGATAATTAACAAAGTATTGGATACGTCGGGTTATCACAGGTATGTGACATTCAAATCATGTCCATGAATGTGTAAAACTTTCCTTGGCAATGCCTTATGTGGCAAAACCTAACCATCTGCTAGGCCCTGTCCCAAAGGTAAAAACCTAAACAAACTGAGTCAGATTAAGAAGTAAGGACAGCTACTATTTCACTGGCATCTGTTCACATTCAAAGAAACGTAGGTAATGTACTGCTCATGCCCTCCACGTCTAAGCAGGAAGACATCCTCATAGTGATTAGAAAATAAAACCCCTTCACAGATACAGGAGAAACACGCCTACTGTCTATTTTTACATCCTCCCCCACACGCCCTCGTACATGTACAAACCTAAATCGCAGATCTTTTTTTATTCATTTTATTTTGACAGAAGACAACGTCACCCTTTCTGGTTTAACCCTCTGCTTGTGTCAAGCTGAGGCGATGGGACAACATACTTTAAACTTTTCTTTTTCACTTAAATAATGCAAAATGGAGCACCATTTCTGGGCTCTAAACTGCCACCTTCTTCTCAGTCTTTCCTGGTGTTATGCACATTGTTATGCAAATTAGAACAAAGTATTATATATATTTATATATATATTCTTTGACAAGAAAGAAAAAAAAGAACCCATGACATTTGAGAGGTAAATGGCCCAAGATGGTCCCTCTAAAATCCCCTACCCCAAAATAAAATCACTTCAAAAAAAGACAAGTGTTTCAACCTCATTACATCTTAAATTAAAACAGACCTCAACTGCAGTGGTGGATGAATGGGTAACGGTGAATGAGGTGCTGCATGGTAAGCAGGAGCACTCATACAGCGCGCTGGGCACGCCCCAACAGCGTGGATACCGTGTCACACGGCCCGTACTCAACAGTATCATGACAGATGCACGGCTCGGGAGGAAAAAACTAACAAACATGACAAAAAAAGTGTCCAGGTCAAGAGTAGTTCGGCGGATAAAGCCTTGGATACAGACTGCGATTGTGGCTCTCACACACACACACACACACACACACACACACACACACACACACACACACACACACACACACACACACACACACACACACACACACACACACACACACACACACACACACAGCCATTTCAAACATCCTAGTAACCAATGGTCACAAGGATGAAAACTTATATCAATCTAATCCTTAAATAAATTATTTATAATATACCAATCCAGAGCTCCTTATTTGGTTAGCTGCAGTGTTCTTAAATGCCTTGATCCGAGCAAGACATTATGAAAAATAAAGAATGCAGAACAAAATAAAATAATTAGGATTGAGATGTGCAAACCTACAGTGAGACATTGTTATCACAAAGATAAAAAGCAACCCATTTAGCTTCAGAAATCCACATCAAACACTGTGGATGCATGCAATCAAGAATTTCCAAACGAGGACTTGGAGAGCAGAAAGAAAGAAGAAAGAAATAGGCCAGAAAAGTAAAACATAAATAATTTATATTATGATTAGGAGATATATATAGATATATAGATATATTTATATCTATAAAGAGAGAGATTTAGCAAGGTTGTTCTCCAATCAAAATGAGCCGGTCTTTACAAAGCCTCTGATTGGAGGAGTCAGTTTGATTGACAATAGCCCTATGTATGAGCCCTACCATCGCTCTGGAATTTTAATGTCTAAATTCCTTCCTTAAAGAGAGTTAAGCAGGAAGGAACACTGGAAATACTGTACAGTTGTAAGGGGGATGGATCATGTGTATGCAGGCTCTGTGGCCTCCCGTTGCTTAGCAAAAGAAACAGTGGTGCGCTTTGATAACATTCACTCAATGCAAATAACCCCCGCTGCCTGTCCCCACCGTCTCTGCCACCACAACCGTGCCAGTGTTACAATCTCCCTTGGTCTGACTCACCGGCGTTAAAATTACAATTTCACAACGCAAAGAGCACCCCCCCCCCCCCCCCCAACCCCTCCCACCCCCACCACAGCCCCGGCCACACACCCACCCCCGGAACCATCACCAGTATGTCTGAACGTGGAAGGGAGCCAAAATGATTATGTAGCGACTACACAGCGGCAAGACCTGTTGGGTTTGTTTGCTCATGACATGTTGACTCGTATTTCTTGCGTCGTGTGTGCGCACGCGCGTGTGTGTGTGTGTTGATTTATACATAAATGAGAATGAAAACTGGTACACCTCCCTCTGCCCCTCCCACCCACTGATATGGCATTTCTGATCCAAAAATCCCTAATCCGGGGTTGGTTTTTCCTTCGCCACCCTTTCCCCAACCACCCAACCCCACCCCCTCCAGAATGCATGCTGCCGGCCGGGGGCCCCCCGGGGGGGGGGGGGGGGGGCCGTCTGAGCCACACGGCGCTCTACAAGACCAGTTTGCCCACGATGACGCCCACCACGAAGAAGAGAACGATGAGGGCCATGCCGCGCACACTCAGCCCCTCCTCCTTCACCGCCATCGAGGAGTGCTGGGACGACATCATGTTGCTCTTCCTCATCCGCAGGCCATCGTCCTCCTAACCGGGGGGGGGAATAAAACACGAGTGAATAAAAAAATAGAAAGGCAATGGAGTGAGAGAGGGAGGAAGGGAGAGAGAGAGAGAGGGAGGGAGGGAGGGAGGGAGTGTTAACCGGTTGAAGAGATAAGGCCGCTGACACGTTGGAGAATCCAGCAGGAAACAGGATCTGTTCAAATCTCCAACACACTCGCTCCCCAAAGACGGGGAAAGGCGCCAAGACTTTACACACTTCACTTCCCACCAGCGGGCGAGGCGGTGCTGGGTGGATGTGTGGCCGGGGAGGGAGGGTCGTAGATTGGGGTGGGTGTGAGCGCGTGAGGGGTTCTCTGTTAGTTCAAGCCCAGACTCGAATCGGCCAGCAGTCGTTCTGCCTCTGGCAATACTTAAATGGGAGGAGGAAAGGGGGGGGGGGGGGGGGTCCAAGGGGCTGCTGTGAGTCAGGAAGGGGGGGGGGGGGGGGGGGGGGGGACTCTTACTTGGCTGTCTGTGGTGTGCATGTGCAGGGTGTGTGTATATACGTGTGTGTGATTCATCGCCAGCAAACTCCAAAGGCCCTGTACTAGACCCAGCTCTGGCGATTGTGATTGATGGCGTACTCATCGATGGGCAAAAAGAATGCATTATGGCCTTAAGACCCAGGGATCTGCAGCTGGTTATGGCTTGGCAGTCTTTACTACAGTGTAACAGCAAAGGGGCATGGGGGAGCACATTAAGATTATTTAGTGCATCTCAACTTGTGTCAGTCAAGCATCCCATAGTAGATTCCATCCCAACTGTAACTACAATAATAACATTAAACCCAAATATTGAATGTTATGACGTATGATGTAAAGACTTGTTAACGCTACTGACACAAGTCTTTGACTCCATCTGCAGACTGTGTCAATGCCCTGGATCTACCCATGGTCCACATCCTTCCACGAGCTAGGGGGGGCTACATGAACGTGTGGTGAACAGAACGCACCCTGATCTGTTTGTTCTCTTCCCGTAGCCTCTGAGCCTCCATCTGCAGCCGCTTGCACTCCTCCATCACCTTCTTCACCTCCCCGTCGTCAAGGGTGGAGCTCATGGACCTCATGGACAGAGTGGAGGACTCGGACTTCAACAGGCCGGAGGACATCACCTTGTTGGAGTCCATGTCATGCTGGGAGAGAGGAAGGGAGTGGGAGAGAGGGAGGGAGAAGGAGGGAGAGAGCGAGCGAGACGTTAAAAACAGACACAATGTCACAGGTTAATGCTTCCATGGGGATTCCTGATTGAAAAGAGTGGCATGCTATTTCCTCATTGTCCAAGGTAAAGGGTAGCATGTACTCACAGATAATGCTAGAGTAACAGAGGTACAGCATATAGGTCCAAGACACTCATGTATAGAACCTATATCTTTTCACAAAGCATGCACTCAAATTACAATTGGCTAAAATGTCCACTGAGCTTCCGCAATCTGGATATGGAACACACGCATATTCATCCTCATCATCAACATGTATTTCCGCAAGCATGTTAATTTAAAACTAATTCATATTTTAAATGAAGGCCTCTCAAGAGGCAAACGATCTCCTTTTGGAACGGGCCGGTATTTATTTATTTTTAAATACAATATATATCACGCACATGACACATACAGTGGGCAGCCATGATGAAGAAGGCCTGTTCTCTGGGATCTGATGTCTCTACAGCTGCTTAAAGTTTGAGTAGAATCAAATGGACACCTCGTGGTGTGGTAAATAAACAGAGCAAGGGGTCTCAATGGAGAGATGAGGCAGACAGAGACAGACACAGAGAGAGGAGAGTAATTCCTTTAACCACCTACTGTGTCATTTAATAACTTGAATTTGATACCGTTTTACGTTAGGTATCCCTCAGACAAGGTATTGAATAACTATTTTTTAACACTGTAGTGGGGATTTGATCTATTTTCAATTGAATATTATTTAGCTTTCATGTCTCACTGGCAATAGGGAGGGAAAGGAAGAAGTGAGAATGGATAGATGGACAAGAGAAAACCAGTGAACGATGTGAGTAGGCGATGGACGCTGGCCGCAGAGGGGTTAAGGTGAAGCCTGTACACGGTGTGACGGGCCGGCTCCTGGTGGAGAGACGAATAATGGGGGAGGCGGACGAAGCGGGGAGAGCAGGGGAGCACATGTGCTTACCGTTTTATCGTTCTCCGCTGGAAGCTCAAACACACACCTCAACTTGGAGTCCATCAGCTCGTCTGGCTTGGCCTCCTTCCACTGTGAGACACATCAAATGGAGATTCGTTTTGACAACAGCCATGATAACAGGTCAACTCAACGGCTCTCCCATCAACAGCTCTCAATTCAACTTAAACCGAAACATCTGTAAAGCTTCATGTTTGTTTCGCACTGCAATAACCTCATACTGTTTCTTAAGATGACGTCATTCCCCGAGGTCATGATTAGAGTCATTTCTGCATGGATGTCCAACAGTGAATAACGTGTTGATTCATGATCACATTTGAAATGAAAGCCGACTGCTTATGGACTAGGATTTCTGTGCCGTTTCTTGGAAAAGTTAAGAAATTGTAGATTTCCGACACCGCAAGGCTGAGCCAAGGTAAGATGAGATTCCTTGCCGAATGAGGGCAACATTCCTCTCACGGCCTCTTGGTGTTAAAACGCTTCATGTCAACGGGCCAGTAATATATACAAAGAGAAACCATCAGATTCAACAAGTGCCAATTACCACAGCTTTTGGACATTCCTGTTGTTCTCTAGGTCTGCATCTCTTATGGAACAGAAAAGTGCAGATATGTATGACTTGGTGGATCAGTACTATCCATTTTACTACCATCCACACCCCACCTCCTCCTCCACACACAGGCCCGGACCCTCACAACCGTGTCAACTATGTCACAGTTGTGTGTTGCACAACACCACTCCCTACGCCTGCAATGTGTCAATGTTGTCCAACTCCCTTGTCTCGATTCCCTGCCATATCCTAAACACACCTGTCAGACAGAAAATTGAATTGCCTTAAATATGATAACATTAAATGATCTATTACGCAAGGGAAGGACCACACACACAGACACACCCACAGCCCACACCCACACTTAATGTTTACGTCACTTTTTATTGCAGTTTATGAGGAAGTTCATTTACAAAACATGCAGAGATAATATCTTAATGTCACTGTGTCTTTGTTTTTTCTTTTGAGTAAATTCATACTTTTTCAGCTGCATCATAGCTAATGAAAAAGGGCATACAAGAGCGAGAGCCCAAGTTCTGTTTCTGTGCAAGGTTAATGTATTTTTTATGATATAGTAAAAAGCCCTCTTAGTTCAGAAATTTGCTTTTTGCTCTGGGAAACAAAATTTGGTCAAGATGTGGCAACTACATCAGGACAATGTTGGCAACAGAACACCTATGCCTTGCTTACACTTTTAAAGCTATACCTGGAGCCTGTAGTGACAACTGACACACTAGAAAAAATAATAATGGTTATGCAAGGTGAGAAGAAAACGTAAACTTACCACTCCCTCCATATCGATCATGTCTGGCGGTGCCAGCATGGACTGGACCATGAACTTATGTTTGCTCTTCTCATTCGGATCATACTCGAAAGGTTGCAGCATAACTGAAAAAAAAGGGAAATACAAAAGTTGACATCTGAGAATTTTGAAATTGTTCTTGCTTCCTTTCGCTAATCATCATATATTTTTTTCATTTCCTCTGACACATTGGGTACAATCAGGGAGACTATGAAACAATCGGTTTTAGTGAATGAAAAGACTGAAAAACTGCAGAATGCCATCACTTGAGGAATGCTGCTGATCAGGCCCAGCAAGCTCTTCTACAGTTACAATCCTTTCTATCCTCAGCCAGCGGTTCCACATCAGCTTTCCGCACTAAAGAGGAATTAGCGAGTATCGAATGCCCGCAGATTTGTCAAACAGAAAACTAGGCTTAACGATTCTAGGATGGACTCCTACTTAAACGCCCTCGTTTGTTGGGAAATACGGTGGAGATCATTTACTTCCATGTGCATGCTACCATGACAGGAAAAACAGTGATGGATCCCCAAATATCACAGGGAGGGGTGTTTGTGTGTGCGTGTGTGTGCAGGGTGGGGGGGATGATGGCTCTGCCAGCCTCCAAGCCTGTTGTTTCTCATCTAAAATATTACATATTGCTCTAATGGAAAGCAGGCGTTTCAGTGGAATACTACTTAAATCCATCACCACATCAGTTCACTCAGTCACTTGTGTGTTATTTGATGTCAATCCAGGGGCCAAAGAGGCATTTTATGGCTGTAATGATGATTTACGATGATCACTTTCTCATGTCGAGTATCTCGGCCACGAGAAGCTCGCTGTCAAGAGGGAACATGAAATGGCTCTTGATCGGTGATCTCTTTTTTTCCCTTCTGCCCTTTATTACTGTTGTTAAAGAGGAGTGAGATTGGAACTCAATAGGCACAGTTTGACATCAATGCCAGCCCCAATGTGCAATGCGTGTGTGACTCTTTGGCTTTCATTAGAAAAAAATGACCTCTTAATTTCAAAGTCAGAGTTGGAGTTCTCAGATGTGGCCACCAGGACGGTTCCCACATATATGGTACGTGCCAATTCTCCCTGGAGTAGAAAACCTCTGCGTTGCAGTGCCCCATTACAGCAATCAAAGCAGTTCAATATCACAAACCAGAAACAGACGGCAAGAACAGATTGAGAATGTCCTGTTGCAGTCAGACCCAATTTGCACAGCCATCCACCTTGGGTCCGAGGGGACAATGCTGGGGAATGGAGGCAGGAAGGCTTGTTAGTTATTTGAGGAAAAAAACGGAATAGCATAAAGGGGTCTGAATTTGGTCAAATGGAAAAACCAGAAAGAAAAAAATCACAGACATGGATTTTTCTTTGATCTAAAGACTTTAAGCAGCCTTTGGAAAAGGGGTTCTTATGCTAATGATGGTATTTCATATTCTTACTTCAGAGTGCAATCATTCATTAACGTCATAATTGCTAATTGTAGTCTGCATGCAAAGCCAAGACATGTTTTTCGGGCTGTTTGTTGTTGATGAATTGAGCGATAAATAGGGAAAGGGAAGGAGGTGATAGGAAGTTTCCTTTAAGCAACTAATTAATGGTGTCCCGAGAGAATAGATGGTACAGCATCAATTAGATATTTACCGTAAAGCATTTATACGAGGGTCTGCTACAACCATACCCTCAACCCGTTTGCAACAACAAAGTATGATAACCATTAAGAGGCCTTGATCAACAACCTAAGAAACCTCTTTCTACTTAACACGTGCAAAGGAAGTTTGACCCGTGCCCTGCAAGTCGTCCTGGTACATCACTATTCAGGAAAAAGTGGTCAAAGATCAGCATACTGAGAAATTGAGAGTGTAAACTACACTAAAATCAACATACAAGTTCTTAAGACATAGGCCTTCAGGGGATAAAACACCCCATGTAGGCCATGCCATTTTTTTATTTATTTTTTTTGACGTTTCAGCCCTGAACTTCTGCTGTTAGACTTCTGATTGTGTTCTCATGGGTCCCTCTCATTCAATAAAATTCATTAGCAAGAAGAAAAAAATATCAAAAACGTAACTAATCTATTCCACTGTGGTAAGTAACCACCAGCCACAAAGCCAATGCTGGTAAGTTTTGACGGGTGCTGGTAGGTTTTGTCATCGCCGCCAGGGATTCTGGTGGGTTACCATCCATCATTAAGAAGTCATACTCCATTAATACAATCCCAATGCATGATGAAACCAGCTGTTCATGCAGGATGGCAAAAATACATTAACTAAGCATCCTGCCCCGTTATTCTGACATGCCATAATAATGTAAATAATGCATGTAATTGGTGATAGGTATTAGCCTAAATCGTTTGCAAATGACACATTTCCTGTGCTGTCATAGTGCGGACACACTTTAACTGAGCTCCCTGGAAACTATGGCTGCTGCGTTGACATGTTAATGAGGATGATTGCAATAAAAGTTATCCGTCTTTCTGACCGAGAGTGTTAAGATGACCTGTGGGACAAACATTCCATGTACAAGAATTTCTGAATTTTTACCAAGGAACGGATCAATATTGGTCAACATAAGGGTTGTGGAGGTGTTCATACCGCATAATTTTTCCACTGGACACTGCATAACAACAATTAAGCTTCCACCACCGAGCCAACACACATCAAAGATTGGTAGGTATCCAGTGGCAGAGCGCTGCCTTTTTACATTTTGACAGAAGGAAATTTCGACACTGCTATTTATACTGCTCTGCTGAGAGCAAGTAGTCGGAGACTCAACTGCAGGGCACATTTCAGGGGGTGTGAGTGATCTGCTGCAGTCGTAGAGCTGACTGTTACTTAATTTAAGCCTGGATATTTGGTTGGATAAGTCATTTCAGTTCATATTCTTGAGGGATAGGGGACTATTTTGTATTTTATTTTCATGTTATATTTATGAATAAACACAGCAGGACATGGATACAAAGTGCATACAATGACGATAGTGTTATGGCTTGCTCTCAATATTTGAATTTAATACTTGTTCTGCGTCTACTGGCGTGGCAGACTTTATTGCAAAATAACTGCAATAATAACTGCACCAATGCATTGGGTTTGAAATGGGTGTTGGATGATACATAGCCGTTTTCCAGGAGCTGGTTGTATTTCGTTGGAAGTACGAAGTAGAAACTTACAGTAGGAGTTGGCATTGGACAACATGACACTAATTATAACAAAACCCTGCAAATACTGCAGGGTTTCTCTAAGGACCATGGGGTGTTTGCAATTTTGATATACATCACCTGAAAATTCGACCAAACACCCTAAGACATCCTATAGGAGCCCTGTGCCTTTGACTGAAATTAGACGAGCAAGGTAAAGGATTGTACTCTGCTTACTGTCATGGGACTAAAACGTCCCATGCCATTAGTCCACTTCAACGTCTTGAAGTGGACTAATCAGGTGGATAAATGTCGACAGCAAAAAATCGGACGGTGCAGAATTGTAAGCCACTGGTGACTACCATCACAAGTTGAAAGTGTTACCAGATATGCTGGTTTGTAAAAGGAGTCTATGCATGTAAATAGCAGAAGTGGTGAAGCATTGACACCCGAGACGGTATCCGTCTCCTTCACCTAGCACCACTGTGTAAAATGTCTGTCAGGGGGAGAGCAAGGGGGTGAGAAGGACAAGGAGTATCTTGTACCTATGCTCGATACTACCAGTGTGTGCTCCTGTTTCTGGGCATGCAAGACGAATAATTGTGACCTGTAACACTTTCCACTAATACCGCTGCCTCAAAACACTCTGACCATATTGTACTCTTAAACAATAGGACATAAGGATAGGCTGCACGGCCTTTAGAGAACCAAGAGCAGTGTAAACTGCTATGGCCTTTATCTCTACCGTGCCACTCTTGGGATCATTACCGGAGACATTGATTGAAGTGCCGGCATCGATGATGCCGCTGTTTGGCCGGACACAGTACCGGCGAGGGGCTGTCGTCTTCACCTTGAAACACACATTCCGGTCTGTAGGGTTTGAGAGCTTGAGGGACGTGGTGACCACGTCTGAGAACGGACCTGTGTGGGTAAACATGAGCAGAATTGAAGAAAGTTGGATTGAAAGACACATGGGGGGGCGGGGGAGGGCATTATGATGGAATAACACATCAGCACTTTTGAGGGCAATATTCTCAATGCATTTTTTCCATGCTTAAATCGCATGCTCTTCACTTTTTTACCAAGAAAGTCATAAAAGAAACATGAGGTCTCTCTGTGCCATTTTTCGGCTTATTGGGTTAGAGACCTAGTTAGTTGTCCTCCTTAGTTCAAAATTGTTTATTTATTGGTTGGGTATTGATAAAAGGAAGACTGCACTGCATACCCATCATTATTATATTAGTTTAGCAGATCTTATACTAAAAAGCATAACCACATCTCTGATGGTGGGTATGAAAGACCTGTCAACCTTGGCTTTCCCCAGAGGAAAGGATTCAACTAAGTTAACCTCATCACAGCCAAACCAATAAGAAACCATTAGACATTAACAAACGTAACCCATCTCCTTAGCTGTCTTTAATGTAAATGAGAATGTACATTTATTTGTACAGTTAAAAAACATCAACAGTTGACCAAAGGGTAGATGGGTCGACAACTAATGACTTATGACTAATGGGTAGATAAACATTGATTGATTGCCCATTGGTATATGTCGACCTAGCGAACAATAAGCCTCTTGTAATTGTGGTGTAGTAGTTATTATGTCATAATAATTGGCCTATGTGGTGAGTTCAAAGAGTATTTCTGGTAGTACTGATAAAAATGAGGGCAATCAAACTCAAGATGTGATAAACAAGATGTGACAAACATTTATCAAAACAATTGCAAAAATTGCCAATGCAATTAGTAGTAAAACTGGAACTGGCCACATTATTTATTATTTATGCCATCATGATATGTCTATTTTCTTTAATCTACTGATAAAATAGCACACAGCAATAAATAAATATGGTAACTCTGATATCCAGGTTAATTATATGAATTGCATTTATATGAAAAGCATTTAGTGACTTTTAGTCATAGTGTTGATTTTACTACTATGCCCTGCTCTAGAGTGAGTTTGACTTGCGGAAAAATAAAGATGAACGGAACTGACTGAAAATAGAATATAGTCTATTAGCCTAATCCCGGGCAGGAAATTAGGATGGGTATATGCGTTATTTTATAGATATAAAAATGCAGTCAAAAAACATTTAAGCTGAAAATCAATGTTAATGTCATCGTTAAACATTTGTCGTAGATTGTTGCTGCTAACTTGGCTCAATTTCTATGAGGATCCAATTTACTACTGCTGTAGTTCTAATGTTAAGCATTTGCAAGCCATTCTTTGTAAATGGGTATAGGCTGCCAGACAATGATCACATGCCAGAAGGAAGTTCATATATTGTGGCTGATGATTACGGTCCAAGAGACCCTCATTTATGAATTGTTTTTTTGTCTTATATTGCAAATATATCAAACACATAATTTATCTTCTTTTAGTAAAAAAAAAAAAAAAAGTCAACAAGCAGAAATACTGTGGAATCAAGATAGTGATTGGTGGAAATATTTTAAAAACTTGGAATCAAAATGACGAAAATTATGTTATGATTCTCCGTATGTCTTTAGTTCACGTGGTTTAAGTGACCCAAGCAAAGTCTTCCAACCTGAAAATATACGGGCTACCATACTGTTATTACGTTTATACAAGCATCCACGTGTTAAAGGAGAAAGAATTGCTTCCAAGGACACATCGAAACAGAACAATTCTCTTCAGCCTTAAGTCTAAGGTTAAGTTTAAAGATAATTAAAATAAAACACAGTATTTTCTAAAACTACACAATCGTTTCCATTACCAATAATGGTGCATGGTTTAACACTAGCAGGGTTTGCCTGGCAATGTTGCGTTTACCACTGACAACTCTTCAGCTGACAAGCCAGTGTATGAAGAAACAAGGGCTTTACAGTTTTTTCCATTTTAGTTGACAGCTCCCAGCTGGGTGGCAATCTGACATACACAGCCAATCAGAGACCACGCTAATGCTTGTTAGCTAAACCTAAGGATATAGCCGCCACTGTTGAGTACACTGTATATATTTGAATGACAGTCCTCATTATTTCTGTCATATTTCTTCCATATTGTAACATTGAAATTGGTTTTCATTTGCAAACTGCTTGGTGATTGTTGCTACACGAGAAATGTATAATACGGCCTGGCTAGCAGCGCAAGCTAATCCAGCTAACTAGCTAGCTGTCATGTCCATTGCTCGAGCTAGCAGCTGACCTGGCGTTCGTCCTTATAACGTGCTTTGCAAAAATATGAAACGGACACATTGCTGTATCAAGTACTGCAGGTTATCCTCGATTTGGCGACCATAAGCCAGTAGTCCATACCCTGGTTGCAGAACCCCCCCCCCACCCCCCTTGATGTCCAAGCTGGGCCCTCCCCTCTTACCTCGGAATTTCAGTTCGTGCTGAGGCTCCAAGAGCAGAACCTGTTCTGGCCTGGCCATATCCCAACCACTCAAACGAGATTATCGCAATGCAAGCAGTTCAGGCAGGTGAGTTGTATTACAGTGTTTTTAAGTATTTCTACGTCTAGAATTATTCTATAGGATAATTAGCCTTGGTTACACTGCCCCCGGTCACTGGTGCTATACTCGAGCTACTAGCGGCTGTTGTGATGCAGCAGGAAGGGAGTGAGAGAGGCTTGTGCGACGTCATTGCCCCTGCATACTTGCATAGCCACTCAACAGGGAGTGTGTGAAAGGGTTGATTCAAGAGTTAAGGCTGAGGTAAAGGCCATTAACCAAGGGCGAATAAAATAAGCCCCTCATCCCTAGATATTTTATTCTCAATGAATTGCTTTGAGAGCCTGTTGTGTTATTATAGATACATAATATAAATATATTTTTGGGAAAAATGGGGGATACAACAATATTACATTTTACATCTCTCCAGAGTTCAGTAGAATATATCATAATTCACAGTTTTATTAATAACGCATTGTAGGCCTAACCCTAACTGCATCATTTAAATAATGAATATGACCACCTAAATTGTATCGCTGGTATCTATATAGCTACTACCCCACTAGGAATAGGCCTATGTTAAGTCACGGTGTCAAGAGGTTGTTAAGTGAATGATATTCTGTCCCGGCCCTCTTCAACCCAGTCAAATCTCAAATGTCATATTTATATATATATCGTCAAGGGATAGGGGCAAGTGGAGTAACATGATCAAGTACTAACAACATAGTTACTGTATCCTCAAGCAAGTAATTAAAAATCCAGCAACTTGGCAACTAAACCACGAGTGTACAGCGTGAAACCGCTTTTAAATATTATCTGAATTAAATAGAAACTGCATTTCTCCACATATTTCTTTTAATAAAAAAGGTTGAGAATTCCCTTTTTGGACATTCACAAATTCACTGCCAACATAGATTTTAGGCATTTTGTTTACAATCATTATGAAAAAGAATATAAAGCGTAATATTTAGACTACAGTGCAGATAGCATGACGGTTCCTTGTTAACTGCAATCTTAATAATGACCTGTGTTTATTTATTACATATGTCCACAATGAAAAACTGTATACCAAAGATAATTTACATGCCTCGGGCCAGCCCAAGACTGTTGGTATATTTCATCATATCGTTCATGCAATTATTTTAGTCACAGAAACAATTTGCAACTATCTGACAAGATAGTTTGTTACATACATCTTTAAATTAATACATTACATCCACAAAGAAAACAAAATAAAGCTTGATGGGGGAAATGGCTTTGATGATGTACAATGTGCAACAAGAATATGGCCACTGACAAGCAGTTGGTTATCATTCAAAATAATAGGCAGAATATATCTTTGTAGAGAAATTCCACAAAGCAATTTCCAAATCTGGTTGGACATGACAACTGTGTTTACATGCCCATTTTGTAAGTCTCCTACAAAATAAAACAATATAACTAAAATACTTAACTTGCTTTCCTTTTTCGGCAATGCGGCCAATCAAGCTGCAGTACCAGAGTTATTCCCTTTAAGATATAAAGCTGAAGCTAAAGACAGAGACATAGACAATATGAAGTAGTGCGGAAACAGAGCAACAAATTACTATCATTTGCAACGGCTTTCTCAACTGTCTGTAACATGATGCACTTCAACATCTATGCATCATTGCAATTCACACGATTGAATTACAAAAGGAGATTGTCGTAAGGGCTTCTGTCTATTTTCATTGTAAATGGTTATCATATATCACACTTATGTACTGTAATGGATTTGTAGTACCCAGGTTCTGGTCACATTTTGACCAGAACATGGGATAATGGCAACTATTGCACATTGTAATATGAACGAAAAACGTCTTGTACAAAAAGGTAGCTTTCCTCATTACACAGCACATCAAAAAACATTTTAGATATAAAATAGTTAATAATAAGAGATGGAAGAGACAACCCACAAGGTACATTACCAAGTCTAGGTTGTGTGGGCAAGTTATTGTTATTCATCGTCCACCCCTTACACAGAATGTGCTCAGAAGCATAATATCAGAATTAAAATAATACATGAGAAAGCTGCTCGTCACAATGGCTAAGCAAAACACAAATTAGTCCATGGGTCAGGGTAATGGCTTAGGCTTTAGACATCCTAACATTTCAAATTTCTTGATAATATTCCATTTATCCTAGGCCATTTCACAAAACTATATTGGAGTGTTGGCTACTATGTATTCTGTAAACTAAACATGTTTAAGGGATAGTTAAAGAATTTGGCAAGATTATAAAAAAATAAAATAATTGTTCCCTTTAGTGAACTGCATTTTAACATATCAGAAAAAGATTGAGAACAACAAGGCAGGCCAGAAATCAAAAATAGTAAACATGATGTTCCAGAAAAACGCTAGTTTAAAACCGTAAATCAACTGCAGTACTCGCCTAGCTCTGCGGGGTCTTTCTGATACAGAATCCTGGTGACAGATTCCCCTATAACAAGCATAATGCAGAAATGGTCAGCAATTGAAAACTGTTATATGGTACACTTGGAACCTGCCAGTTCAGTATTATAAAAGGACAAGTAGTGCTGACAGCAACACTTATGGACAATATGTTACCTTCATTTTAGAGTAGGGACCTTGTGGGAGCGCTGGTCTGTTCTCAGTGACATTCTCAGTGACATCAGAACGATAAACATAGGTGTGCCACTATGTTTTAGGCACTATGGTGCCTAAAACAGTGATGTTAAGCATTTCAATTGAGTAGTAAGGCAACCATGCTGCACGTGGATGTGTATGCAATGTTTGGTCCATAGCCCAAGTTTAGAGCAAATTTAAAAAGTTTAAATACAATAGTGAAGTGTTCATAAGACACCCGTACCTTCATCGGAACCATAATCGTTATCCATTTCCAGCCACATGCATATAAATAACCAACACGTTTCATAGTAGAGAAGAACTCTCTAATAGTGTGCCAGGAAACTTAAAAAGGGCAGGAAGCGTTTCATTCGCTAACCTAAGGTTGACAGTATAAAAACGAAAAGGTGGGGAACACAATAAAGGTAGTCCATCAATTAAAGTGACTTGACTCATACAACAATAAGGCAGATACTAGTCATCTAAAAAATGTCTAATTTATGTGGACTCCTGTTTGGCACCGTCTGAGTTAAATTGACAACAAATAAAGTCCACAGTTTGATATCCATGAAGGGAAAATTTCAGGCATCCCTGGGATGTGCATTTTGTATGCATATGCATGCACATATAAGTTTAATTCAGCGATATAGTTTGGGGGGGCAGCCATTCAGCGATTCAATTATTAAACGCTGCATTATAACTGCTTAACATGTAATCATTAATGTTTACATTTGAGAGAAAATGCAAAAGAAATTGCATATTACTGAAGCAAATTTTGCGTAAATGTATGGAACCCCATCCTGTCACTCAATATCGACAAAATGTCCCCTGCTGATGTGTTGTGCTTTTGTGTTGCAAGTAAATAAGCCATTGGCATTAGGGGGTTAGTGAATATGGTTGTCTTTGGCTTGATGGGACATAAAAGCCATCACAGAGAGGTGTCACGTTTGGGCCAGAAGCTGCAGCCATCATTAGCAGCAGGTTCTACGTGACTCTGATGCCTGGCGTCCAAGTTGGAAACCTCTCCCTGAAGTTGCTCCTGCAGCTTCTAGGACAGGGATGCGCTGACCTTTTTAAGGGATGCACAGACACAAACATAAAACATTATTTTAAAAGAGATTAAAAGATTTTATAATATTATGAGTTGTCACAGAAACGTGTTAATAGAAAAATATATATACATATCGTTACACTCTAAATAACTTTGAAATAACAAGTAGGCCATTGCATATTTGAGGTAAAATAAGTGTATTGAACCCTATCTAAATGTAGGCATGTCCATGAAGCTTAAACCTCGCCTCGTATGGCCTATTGAAGACGAGCATGCTTCTTTCTTTCGTCAAAATATTCGATGTATTTAGAGAACTAAATTAGCAAGGAGTCTCACACAGTTTTTCAAGTATGAAATATTGTAACGAATGGCAGTTTGCTGACGGTCATTACGATAAGTGGGTGTGCATTCTTTAATTCATCCATGTATTTGAGACGTACATTATTTAGGTTGTTTCCCTGTTTGATAGCGAAAAGTATCACTCTTTCTGAGAAAGTTGGCTTCCAAAACAAATCTGCAAACTGTCAAGATATCAAAAGCAACCTATATGCACGTACTGCAGTGCAAGTTTTGGGTTGTAGCTCAAACTGCTATTGAATTATATGTATATGAATGTAGTTTACCACTATGGATGGAAGAGAATTGTGTGTCGGTAATTCAAATAGGCTGTTACCTCTGTTGTTAAATTGTTAAACCTTTCACAGGCTTAAGCCGTCAAACATCGACCTTGGTGCTATTCAAATTAATGTTGCTTTTTCGCAAAACTGATAATCGGGGGGAAACTTGGATACGTGATGCTGTCATAGCTGATGACATCATTGTGAAATTACCTATGGGGACCTTACAGGCTAGTACAGGCCACTGTAGTTGTTGGAAAGGGACGAGTCAGGGGTAGCATTCAGTTAGTTGCAATCTAAAACCTCGATGCTGGAGAATGTTACACTCTGGACCTTTAAAGTATTTTTAACCAGACTTAAGATGCTATATGCATGCGACTATCAGGACCCCGGCCCCCAATAAGGATGGCCAGGCTCATTTAAACTTGATCTTTAAAAGGTTGAAGGTGTTGCTTATAAAACAACAAACAACTGATGCTTATTGGGAAAACCCTAATTAGGCCGTACCTCCTTACATATTACACCCACCTACCCTTAAAATATTTAGAAGTAGTAAAATACTGTACACCTGCTTTAAAATGCGCATGGATACAGTATTAAATACAAAGATAAACAATGTCCATCATGATAAGACTCCACCAATTTCTAATCTGATAAAGATGGACATGAAAAAAAAAATGGGACTCAAATTATTGAGACACACACTCACTGATCTCTCTGAAGACCTCGTTGATATTAATGGCATTCTTGGCACTGGTTTCAACAAAGATTGCATGAATAGAATCGGCATAGTCCTTGGCATCCTTCTCAGAGACTTCCCTGTTAAATAAAACACAGCATGAAAGATAGATCGTGAATGATATTCCCTACTAAAGTGTACAATGCTGCATGCAGTCTTTTTTTCCCCAATGACAATCATATATTTTCATGTTTTAATGTCCAGGATTGTCGTTTCATTTCCAGAAAAGAGACTTGCTTAAGGACATTCTACAAACCGAAACATATATTTCACAAAGCTTTGTAATGGCGGTTTATAGTGTACTATGAACGATCATAGCGTCTATATTGCAGTCCTACTGCCATTTAATCCCCATAATGATCATCAAGTTGCACCACATTGGCCCAGAAGTGAAATGAGAGACGGATAGGTGAGCTGATATAACTCAACAGTCTATTCTAATGACATAGAATATTAATTAGGATCCAACTCAAGATTCCATATCGATCATGTATAATTTAATGGGAAATATTGTTGGTTGGTCTTTTCCTGCCTCGTTGTCAAAAAGTATATTTAAATTCCTTAACGTTCATATATAAATATAGTGAAAACCTAAGGGGTTATCACAAAAAACAAGGCTATTTTATTTAGTGAGGAGGAAGAATCTGTTACGTTACGGCGAGTGCTAACAGGATTCTACCTGGCATCAGAGAGGTCACATTTGTTTCCCGCGATGGCCACCACGATGTTGGGAGGGCCGTGCTGCTGCAGCTCCTTCACCCAGTTCTTCAGTGTTTGGAAGGACTCCTGGTGAGAGAGGCATTACCATAGGTTGATTTGACACAATAAAAAATTGAACAATAATATGCAAAAAAAACAAGACACATTTTACCTCTTTTGTGATGTCGTAAACAATAATGGCTGCCGCTGAGCCTCTGTAGTACATTGGTGCCAGAGCACGGAACTATGGGAGACAGACAGGGGAAAATTAGGATAGGATAAACAGGGGAAGGCAATGTCTTGAAATCACTCCTCATGGGGAGAAACCGATCACTGATGGAGCTGTCCAGTTGAGTTATGCCACTACCACATTGGATCTACTGAGGTACGGGGGAACTTAAATTCTGTGAAACCTTGGTATAATATCGTAAAACTCACAGAAGAGCACAGATTTCTAGAATTTCCAAATAGGTTTCAAAACAGACACATGTGTAACTGTTTGGCCTGTTGGGTGAAAAAATGACACATTTCACACTATAACCTTGTCTAGACTTGATGTGTTATGTCTGATTCTACATAGGAAAACAAAAGAGTGCAGTGGTGACATCACTCTGTGCTTTAGCTTCACTAGACTGAATAACGCACACGGTATAAATGGTGCGATACAAAGAAAAAAAAAAACACCCTCTTTGCACCAACCTACCGGCTTTCCTAAAGTTCAAGAACAAGACAAATGGCTTTATTGAAATGGATGTATGGCAAGTATTTCCCCCATGGAATCTAACATGTGGCAGCCATCAGGGGAAGGATGAGCAGAATGTGTCAGAAGATGTTAACATCTCCACAGTCTTTGGCCTAACTATGCATTTGGTCTAAACCAAATATCACAAAAGCACTGTCCAATCCATCAACACACCCCCACCCCCACCCGTACACATTTTCTTTGTGTACGGGTGGGTGAGTGTTTCCATTGAGACAATTGCTAAATTGTAAAGAGCATAATTTGTCCCGTTATTATCTGGCTTATTTCCTGCAGAAAATTATGAATTAATAATGCTTTTTTCGGAAGTCAGATCTCAGTCTTGCTGATGTAATATCTCCATTACACTTGGTCAACCAAGAAGTGGTATACACTTTCTTCTGTATCTCTTGAATGCTTACAGATACATTATTTCATATTTGGTTTTGAACAGGTAAAACAATTAAAAAGAGTCTATAGGCTGATTTATACAGATACAGATATGATTGTTTGTACAGTATTTTTGTATTGAGTTGAGCGACACATTTTGGCCGCTTTATTGAGTATCACAATATTGATTTAATGTATTGTGAGAGCTCAAATTAACCACATATTTTTCATTCGCAAGTTCTAGATGATCCCCCTTATTCCTATGTCAAAACACCCTCTAATTGTCCGATCTTAATTCACTAGACATCTGACTTGCTTGTTTTAGGAAATTAATGGCCTCATTATCAGATGTTTTGTGTTCATCTCAAACAAACAAACCACAATCCTCTGGTAGACATTCACTTGGAAGGCCTCTGCCTTTCCCACCAGGATGGAATAAACTATCTGTCTTGGCGTGACACAGTTACCTCAGGAAAGCACACATTCCACATAATTATGGTTGTTACTGGCCCAAAGTCCACCGAAGGGAGTCCAACTTGGGATACTTGGCAGCGCCGGTGAGGCGAATACTGTCTGTCTCGCTGGCTACCACTAGGCTGCTCGCTTAACTACCACCGCACACTCCTGTGTGGTCTCGCCTATAGCCTTCACCCCGAGGAGCATACACGGCGAGGCCAGACCAGACATCTGGCTAAAGGGCTGCCTTAAAAAAATAGTCCCGACAATGCTTGGCTTATGCAGATTAATTACTGAAACCATGAGCGTGGCACGGATTCAAAAGACACGGGACAGACGGAACGACGTTTAGCCTCATGTATGCTGAGATAGGAATTCATATAAAAGTACATATTAACATTTCCCCCTCCCAAAATATGTTTATAGGTATTCCTTATCATGCTGCTGACCCTTGTTGCATGTGCACTGACTGGCTCTGTCTTTTCCCTTTCTAAACCTAGATCTGCCAAAACTCAATAAGGAAGAAAAAGGTTTTAAATTCCACAATGACACCTAGACCCACACAATGCCAACAAGATGACAATAAATAATGTTTTGACAAAGACATCCAAACCACATAATGGACCGCAGAATAAAAAATAAACTAAAGAAAATCAAAGATGTGAAGAAATTTACCATGAAAGTTAACAGATAAATAATTGTATCAGGAAAAAATACTGTACAATGTGCATATGAAAAATTGATTTTGACGGAAAAATAATCCATGGCGGTCACTGTTTACACAGATAGTATTGGATAGGAGCCTTTAGTGGCAAGGCAGCAGTGGGCAGACAGCTAGGGTTTCACTCTGTCATCTTATCTTAAACGGAGATCCGTTAGGGCACTCTCAAGGCCACAAAGCAACACAGGCCCCATGGAAGGTGTGGACTTAAAAAAAACAAATAGCCCCCCCCCCCCCCACACTCTGGAGTGAGTAAAGACAAGGGAACAAACACAATTCTGAGATCAGAAAGAAACATGAAGGCGAGTCATGTGTGTGCATGCATGCAGGGAGGGAAAAGGGGAAATAACATGGATTACTCATCCAGTGAAAACAAGGATGAGAATTAAATTAATTGAAGGGCTCGTAAACCATAATTTCCACTAAACTGTTATTTTTCTTTCCTACATTTGTTGAAAATATCAGTTTAATATCAGTAGGAAGGGAGTTAACACTTAATGACATTACTAAATATTTAGAAAAAGATACACCATACAGAAAAGTAATTGCTACCCATTCATGAAGCATTCGACCCGAATCAAAAACCAATCAATCTAAATAGTTGACCCTTTAAATATTACAGATTTACATTGGATATTGAACTGAGCGTCGACCAGTACACATAAGACAAAAAAAAAGGAGCCATCAAACACTATAAGCCATCCGCAAACTCAAAGGACGCAATGTCACCACCAATCTTATACTGCTTAGCCAAAGCATTGTCCAACCCACCCGGCTCTACCTTGCACCTGTTTCTCTAACGTGCTCTCTGCCATAAACCGGGTCAAATGTACACACATGACTAACATTACTGCCAATAAAAATGGTCTCCCCACTCCCAGCCTCTCAGAGCTCAACTGTAAGGCCATCACACACTTTGCAAATACAATAGCAAAGGACATCACACAGCCTCTCAATTGCCACTCTAAGGTCCAATCCCATTCCTACCCCTTACCCTTACCCCTTCAAAACAAGGGGGACGGGTAAGGGTAAGGGGTAGAAATAGGATTGGGCCTAGTACTGCCCTCTGGGGGAGGGAGTACAGATACAGCACCTTGAGGGGCAGAAGGGCTCACTTGGACACAAGTCTGAGGGAACTACGAGTCTTGTTCTTATGTTGTTTTTGTCATTAATGTATGTTGCCGTGTTATTTGTTTTGTATTGTTACTGTCTGGTATGGTTGTGTGATGATGTGTGTAAAGGGTATTGTTGGTGATGTACAGTTTTTTGGAAAATAAATGACCCCTGGGAACAATAAACAAACAAACTATTCAATGGATAATTCAATGCATCTTGACACTCATCTTATTAATTTGTATTTATATTTTATTTTTCAAAAGCAAGTCGAAATCTTCTTTACAAAGAAATAGAAACAGGATGCATTACCAGCCATCTAGCCCCCCTGATCCCGCTGATCCCGCTTTCACGGCACCCAGACTCTCGCACTATGGTCTCACACCCAGACTTTACGCACTAAGAGGTAAATATTGCCCCCTACCAGATATAAAGCATTACTGCACTCAATATCCATCAGCTCCCATCAGTTTATGCTATATTAACATTTGAGATTTTAGCCAATATTACCCCATCACTCCCATGTGAATTATGGGTTAGTGCCGAATAAAGTATACTCTTTTTCTTTTTGAGCATACACATAGCGGTCACTGCCCATTATCAGGTTTGTTTGACCACTGTAAAAAGGCCCAACCAAAAATAAAGCTTGGGCTAGCCAAGTGTACTAACCCGCTCCTGTCCTGCCGTGTCCCAGATCAGGAACTTGTGAAGCTCACTTTGGTATTGCACTGTCTTGGTCATAAAAGACGCCCTGGAAAAGAGAACCGAGAACATGCATAAATTTACCACAACACTGGAAACAAATACAAGCAAAAGAAAATCTCAGCATATGCTGACTAGCATTTTTTTCCCAGACAAGGGGCCGCCTTGTTATGTTGATTGCTCCTCAAACTCCTTTCAAAATGAACATAGGCTTCCAGTCATTTCATATGTTGGCTTCTTTCCCATCTCATAACAGTTCCATTGTAGTTTTTATGGAATGTCATTTCATATGACTTTACATCTAGTACTGCTCACTGACCGTTCCAGATAGTGGTAAGGAATATGCCTGTTACCATGACGGTATCAAAATGACGGGGCACAATGTAAAAGTTAGTACATCTTCATGTTCATAATTATGATACCTACCAACCTTCAACATACAATTTGGGTCGACAACATTTAACAGAGATAAATACAAATAGGACTAGAGGCAATCTACATTGGCATTTCATTTAATTTCCAGAAGGCCTACAGGTTTTCCAGGACTTCTACATTGGACTCATTATAAATACCTACATAAACACCCACAATGGTGTTTTTAGTTGGTCTAAATCTACACATTTTCAATTTTACAACAGATGCATATTATCATACCCAATTGTTGGATTGATGTTTGGGTCAAAACTGTCTTCCACAAACCGCCAAACAATACTTGACTTTCCAACCCCAGTTTCCTGAAAAAGTAAATTGTTACCAAGCATTCACATAATAAACATAACAGCCCTCTTGTTGACCACAAATCTATATTTGTAAAATGTAGACGTAACTCGGGAAATGGTATGTTCACGCCTACAATCTTATCCTTTAGGTATGAGATTATTTTTTATAGCTATACAGAGCATCTAATCGATTTTTTCTGATACACTTGAATAATTACAAGATGATTGCATGTGGAAAAGATTAAATATTTGATGGACCAGTGCTCGAACCATAGGCTATATTTCCGTCGGATTTGTGCTTGTCTTACTGGAAAATTTATTTTATTCTCAAATTCATGAGGTATAAAGTTATAATGGATCCACAAATCAACAACATGCCTAATCTAAGTAGTTAGTATGACATCCCTAGAACGAAGTGTATTGGCTACACTAGCTGGGTATCTGTTTATTCTACTAGCATATAACTAGCCATGTATAATGCAAAGACAGCGAGATCCAAATCATTCTTAACTCACCCCAAGAAGACACACTTTCAACTCTCTCAGTGCCATATCGATCTCTTCAACACAACTAGTTTGTGATCAACATTCCAGTCACTTGGACACATTCACTCCTTTCTACCTGTTTCAGGGTGTCAGTCTTTGAAAACAAGGTTACGTGACTACTGTCAGAAACCATGCATACATTTCGAAATGGCTGAAACGTTATGGTTTTGGCCAACGCTTGGTATACTGCATGAGTTTCAATATGTAGGTGATGTAAACACCGAGCTAACCTCCTCGCAGCGTCTCCATCTTGAACTCCAGCGGGTCACGTGACTGTATCGGCTTTTTTGTTCGAAAAACACGAAGCCGAGGGTCAGCGATGGTGATTACTTTAACCACATGTATACATGGCTTAAGAAATTGGCGTCTGATTAATTGTTAGTTTTGATCAATTATCTTGGAAAAGTTGCATCAGGAAGTGGTTTGAGGAAGTAGTTCTTCTCCTTGGTTGAGTGACAGCTGTGGTAGTGACAGCCCACACGGCGGAGCACCACAGAATCAAGATGGCAGGTAATGGCACTTTCTTAATGGAATTTATTCGATGGTTAAACATACTTTTCTTCTTTGGGATAGCATGTCTGGTTGTGCATTTACCTCTCTGAGGATTCAATATCGATTTCTGGTTTATGAGGCGAATCAAAGGGAGCACTACGGCCAGGAAATCCCAATGAAGGGCTGGACGAGCCGTGTCGGCTAGCATAGCTAGCGAGCTAGTTTACTGTCGAAAGCAAGCTAATAATACAAGTTTATTAGGTTTAACACCACTTTTCAAAGTTTTTATGATAGATGCTCAAAATGATCGTGTAATGTCTCATAGTCTTTAATAGTTTGGCCCTACTTTATCTGTCTTAACCCTGTACAACATCGAATTGTTGTCAGCGTGAACGAGTTGACCTAGCTTAGCTAACGTTAGCCTTTTTGCTAACGTCATTTGCGACCATAAGGGGACTACATCCAGCACCGTACCATAACAAAGGGATAGCTTCTAAAAAAACGTATCAGTGAATTATTGTGCAGAACTAATCAAAGCATCGGACCCTATTGACGCAGCAAACACTAAACAGTCCCTGTACCAACGCTGCTATTATGTACATATTGGGGAGGGTTCCCTTGATTATTCAGTTGTAAACATTGACATGCAATCTCCTATATTATCAAACAGTTAGGATCTGTTATTCATTGTATAACAAAGTTCATGGGTTCTGTCATTATCGTCAAGTGATCGGATCGTTTATGATTTATATGTGTATTTTGGTAGCTCGAAACTCGTCTTGTTTCATAAGTCGACTATGATGTTGGAATGAAAAAATATGATGCCTGTCACGAAATTCCTTTTTAAGTGGTACATCTCTAAACGATAATTTAGCCAATCTAAAATAATTATCTCCCTTATTCGCCTTTGTGAGTTTGATTGCACTGTGCATTGCATTGTACTGTGTCTTGGCTGTTTGTATTGTATTGCTATTCACTCATTTACTTTCACAAGATTCTTTGTTCACTTATCACATGCATGACAACCCTACTATTTAGAGTCAAGACTGGTGTAACAGCACTGCCCTTACTGAAAGGTTTAGATCTCTTCACAAGTTTGTTATCCATCTAACCTTTACCGTCATGTCTTTCCCGTCTTATTTCCTCTCCATTATTACAGGACTGTCTTTATATTTTGAAGATGGCCACGATGATATGGATGACTGTAAGTTCCGGATACTTTTTTTCATGTACAGTTCATATTAAGCAAATAGCCTTTTTACAGAAATGCTTGAGGTCCTTGGGAAGCAGGATGTACCCTCCTCATAAACTCTACTGCCACATTGACAGTTTACATTCTGGATAATTTTGAAGCTGTTCCTGAAATCTGGTTAATATGGGGTCATCTTAACAAGGCTGTGCAACCAGTAAACATACATTAGTATCTGTGAAATTAACCTTTGTTGAAAGACTGATCTGATGTCAGTAGTTTCATACATACATGTGATGTTAAACAACAGTTTATTGAAATGCTGGGGATATTGAATAGGCGAAAGCCACAGGAAAGGCTGTATAAGTAATAAGACGTGATTAGGTAGTGTGTTATTTGCTGTATGAGTACATCGATGGACTAGTCAACAGTAATTAATACATTTATATATTTGGGTAATTGTCTTAGTTGTGGTGGTCAGAAAAGTGTGAAATACCATGCAGTCCACTTTTAGTATGTGTGAAAATGACAGATGCATGACCTTGGGAATGTTGAAGCCGTCAATCCATCCCCAACATAACACTGGAGGAATCCTCATGGGGATTCACTTGTTACTATTATTAGAAGCTATATTGACCATCCGATCTCTGTGCTTTTCATTGAGCATGGTGATGAACTTCAACTTTCCCTCAAAGACCAAAAACAGAGAACAACAACTGTTTGTTCTCTGCTGACACTACGCAAAGTTTTCTTTTTATTGTTTTGGTATTTTCTTTCATATTTGTAAGTTACCCGAGTGCGTATGTATGTTTGCATTAACAATTTCCCCTTTTTCCCCCTCAGTCCACACAGTTGGATTTGAAAACTATGGCTCAGAGTGTGAAGGAATACGGATCACAGCCTTCTTAGATGCAGGGCAAGACAACCTCACTCCTTTAGGGAGGCTTGAGAAGTATGCCTTCAGTGAGAACCTTTTCAACAGGTAAGAACTTGCCCAGGAGCTAACCCTAGCCCCAAAGTAGACAACAACACAATATTGGATAACCTCGACTATTGGATAACCTCTGACAGCCAGAACAAAGGCCTGCCGTAGACCATCTCTATAGACCATCCACATTCCTATCTGTTTGGAAGACTCATACCTGGGCCAACACTGGTGGAAGCATGCCACAGGTCTTCCTGGAACATGCATGATTTTAAGAATGGCCTGTAGTAGTTTGTGGCCTTTTATAGTTTCAGATCCCGAAACTTTAAGGTCTGCCATTCCGGGAGTACCCTTTTGTTGATCTGCGTCTCACGCTAATGTGGTTTGATCTAAATGACATAGTCTGCCAGACACTACAAATGATTTCCTAAAGTGGATTTTTTTGTTCTCATGCTTCTTGTACTCTCCTCACAGTTTTCAAGCTCTGCAGTAATGTACAATTACTACCAAGTATATCAGTGCGCGGTTGTACTTGTCAGCTTGGGCTGTGCTGCTTATACCCAGTGTGCACGTCTTAGCTATTGGCAGGTAACTAACCCAGAGGCTCTGTTGCTTCCCAGGGAGATCGTGGCACGCGGGCTGCTAGATGTGCTTCGAGAGTTCAGTGACAATGAAAATGACTTTATCAGTGTCATGGAGACAGTTGCCAGAATGTCAGAAGATGGAGGTAGATTAATTTTGTTGGTCTGCATTTAATTTGATTCATTCGTACTTTGGATATGTGCAACTGTGGTTGAGATTCACTCCAGTTGGACATGAGCTTTCCTCTAATACCTACAGATTTGTATTTGTATATTGTGCATATGCTCATGTTTGTCACGGCATGTCCCCAGAGCCAACAGTGCGGGCTGAGCTAATGGAACAGATCCCAAACATCGCCATGTTCTTGCATGAGAGCCGACCCAACTTCCCAGCAGCTTTCTCCAGATACCTGGTACCTATCGTGGTCCTGTATCTCACCGACCCAAATAATCAGGTAGGTTTGTAGTTGGCAAACAATTAGCTTGAAGCCAACAACTTTAATGAACAATTGTGTCATTCTGAAAAATAATGTTTTCTGTTTTCTATTTTTTTTTCTGGACATTGTACAGCCTCACTTTTGTTTGACCACTACATAATGTCTCTTTTTCTCTTTAGGTGCGGAAGACTAGCCAGGCAGCCTTGCTTGTTTTGCTGGAGCAAGGCCTCATCTCTAAGGCCGACATGGAGACCAAAGTCTGCCCCGTTCTGCTAGAACTCACAGAGCCGAGCAGCGACGACGATTACAAATCAGAGGCCGTTGCTGTAAGAGCACTCCCTCTTTTCTATTACGTTATATCTACTGGCTTTGTACATGAACATTTTTATTATTTTTCAATGATTTCTCTCAACGAACCATAACCCCTTTGTGTCATTTCAGATCATGTGCAAACTGGTCACCATGTTGAGCAAAGACACCGTAGAGCGCCTGCTTCTGATGCGCTTCTGTGAGCTGTGCAGTGATGCCAGGCTTTTCCAAGTCCGCAAGGTAACCACCCCCAAACACTTTCAATTTCTTCACTTCTGCTTTTCCTATTGTTCCTCCGAATTGTTACCTGTATGTAAAGCAGCGTTTTACTTATACATCTTACTCCATTTTTTTCTGGAAATGTGTCTGAATTTGGAGCTGAACCTAGCAGGAGCAGACTGGTAATGCATGGCTGAAGAATGCAATCCTTATGTTGATGCGAGAATACTTTTTTTAAATCAAGATTCTTCCCCCACAATGTGATGGTGTCGATGCGCCACCATGCCCCTTCCCGCACCATGTAACATTTTCTGTTCGGGCGGTTACAAAGTTGAACTACAAAATCAAGAGCTACAAAATCTTTGTTTAATATGATGGGTGTGGAGGAAGGCGGTGGCTTTCGGATCCACTTTTTTCCACGGTTAGAGCAGAGCTTAAACTTAAAGCGAGGCTCTCACAAGACGAGCCACGGAGAACCGCAATGGCATCGCACGTAGTATAAAGGACCAAACCAGACAGAAGATTCGATTTTTAGGAGAGATTTATGTAAGGGGAGGGGTTTGTGAGATCAAAAAGTCAGGTTGTGAGGAAATATGAAATTAAAACATTTAACAATTTATTTCAAGTGGGTAATATTTTTTTACTAGAAGTACACATTATGAATGGTACATGACAATAGACATGCCAATATAGGGCTGACCTCCGAATTTGTTACGGGGTCACCAAGTGAAAAAGTTGGTGTCACCGGTAAAATGTTGGTCTTCATTAGGAGTCAACATTAACCCTGTTGTACTCTACAGCGCTGCCAACACTCTTCTGTTGTTCTGTTGCTGGAATGTTAATTCCCTGCATAACTGGTGCAAGCTGGGATGGCTATTCAGGAGTGAATAACATATCACTTAAAATGTGTACTTTTATTTTGCCAAACAACGCTTGGTGCCCGATTGTTTCCTTGTAAACAGAAGAGCCATACCTCTCGGTATGTGTGTCCCATTTTGTCAAAGAAAGGATTGTCGCGTAATTCTGCTTCATTGTCTTGTCATCAGGTCTGTGCTGCCAATTTCGGAGAGTTCTGTTCCATTGTAGGCCAGGAGGCAACGGAAAAGCTGCTGGTAAGAGGCCTTGACTGTAATCCAGCAAAAACCCTTTGAACAATTTATCATTGTATTCATTACAGCCAAACAAGTAAGGATTGACACGATATGCAATGCTATTCTATATTCGGCTGCATCTTTATTGGGAAGATATTGTTTGCGTTGTGCAGATCGGGTCCATTAAACTATGTGCCCCCCCCTTTAAAATATCCTGCCAAAAATAACTACATTATTAATCGGCCATTTAATTGTAGGCAAATAAACTGCGGTTTCCAAAATGCTTTGTCTCAAAATTGTTTTGTTTGACCCGATGCCATTGTTTTAGTTTTATTCTCTCCCTCAAATTCATTCAGATAATTGTACTGCAAATTGGAAAGCTTGTTGTTTCTTCCTTTCCTGTCCGGGACATTTACTTTCATTAGTCATAGCCATGGGCTCATGTTCAGAAACTGATCCAAAGGTCGGTCAATAAACAAATTACTGTGCTTTCACAGATGCCCAAGTTCTTTGACCTGTGCTCAGACAGCCTGTGGGGCATCAGGAAAGCCTGCGCAGAGTGTTTCATGGTCGTCTCAAACTGCACATCCCCAGAGGTGCGACGGACAAAACTGTCGCCCCTCTTCATCAACCTCATAAGTGACCAGTCACGCTGGGTAAGGCATTTTAAAAGTACTGTCAAGATTTATTCAGGTTGTAGCTGATGTACGAGCATGAATGGCTCGTTGAAAGACACCATTGCATTGACGTTATTGGAAGCAGGGGGGCGACATTCGTTTTGCTATGATCAGTTTGACCACCACAAACGATAGCATGATTAGCTAGAGAGTTGATGTTTTGACTAGAAGGTCTCCTTTTGTTCTCTTCAGGTGCGCCAAGGAGCCTTCCAGTCTCTTGGCCGCTTCATTTCCACCTTCGCTAACCCCTCTGGCACTGGCCTCCACTTCCGGGAGGATGGCACCTTACTTGCGCTGCCCAGGTGTACTTTAGAAAGGTAGAACATCCCCTCTATGAGGCTATTCCATGCTGTCATCACTCCACCCTTTTTTTACTGGCAGCGAAGATCCAATGGCTAAATCGTACCAAATCCTGCTGTCCTTTCGTCTTCAGAAACTTATCCTTAATATATGTTCTATTAATGTATGTAGGAAGCTTGACTCTAAATGTAACATGTCCCAAAAGCTGAAGTTGAAGTTGCAATGGCACACACTTTACTTTCATATTGAAAGTAAAGTGTGTGCCACCTCGACACTGCATAGCCACCCTCCCCCTTCTGGCCACCATTGTACAGTGTGTTGTGTTGTATTGTATTGTATTATATTACTTAACTGTGTAGCAACTGCACTAGCTGCTATCATTACTGTAACACGAGGAATTGGTTAGCCTAGTGATTGTTGTACTTGCACTTGGTTCTATGAACATCCTTTCTGTACCGACAGCGATATATTAATGTACTTCTTATGACAAATGTACTTATTGTAAGTCGCTTTGGATAAAAGCGTCTGCAAAATGCCTTAATTGTAAATATTGCACTTTTGAAGATATTATATGAAGGAAATCTGCTTTTTGGCTCTCCATTGCAGTGACTGCTCCATCAACCCTCTGAAGTGCTCTGAAATGGGGGGCTGCCCCACGCAAAGGACCATCAGCCACACTCCTGCCAACCAGGACGGCCGCGCCACTCCTTCCCCTGAGCGCTCCCTGATGGCTGACCTCGAGTATGCACACGCTTTCGGCAACAACTCCACGACCGCTGCCTCGGAGCCGCGAGGAAACCCCACATCCGGTGGCCCTTATAGCAACACAAACAACAACAATGACCCCACGGCTACGGAGAACGACAAGAACCAAAAGGACATGGAGCAGGCCGACGAGAACTTCAACTCTTTTAACTACTGGAGGCCTCCGTTACCCGACATCAGCGGGGAGCTGGAGATGCTCACTAGCCCAACCACAGGGGAGGAAGTGGAAGGAGAGGAAGAGGATGAGGAGGAATGTCCTGTGTCAACATACAGCCCAGCTAAAGCCACCAGCGACCAGATCCAGAAAGTCCTGGACTGCTTGCAGCCCCATATGGATGACCCCGATGTACAGGGTCAGTATATTAACTTTTCATGCCTTTTTGTTGTTGTGAAGTGACAGCCCAGGATAACTCGGCAGCAAGAAATTGCTGTGATGGCGCATACATTTTTCATCCATATAAACCATGTCATTATCGGCCAGCTCATGGTATCTGCATTTGTTAATTCAGCCCAAGTCCAGGTGTTGTCGGCAGCCCTTAAGGTGGCCCAGCTGGACAGCCCGACGGATGGCTGCCCCACCGAAGACCAGCCATCGAGCCCAACGGAAGGCCACGCCGACAGCGATAGCCCCCCACCAGAGACCAAAGCGGCTGAGGTCCAAGTGGAGAGCGAGCAGAATCCCACAGAAGAGGAGCAAATGGTGGAGCCTCCCCCGGTCCCGGAGTCCTGCCCCGTCCAGGAACAGGGCGAGATGGAGACCCAGACTGAGCCCCAGGAGGGCCAAGAAGACTCTCCCCCAGGTTCCCCTGTCTTGGTGCGGGACGACTCGGACCACAGCAGCGTGGTAAGTCTTTCTAATGACCCAGATTATTATTTTTTCATCTTGTTAATAATTTCATGTTTTAATATATAATCATTATAATGTTTTGATTTCTTTTTTCGTTTTTTTTTCAGGAATCTGAACTGATTGAAAGCGTGGAGGAGGAGAAGGAGGACTCTGCCCCTAGTCCAGTGCCAGAGGAGAAGCCTAAGCTCCAGGTCAGTTGGTTGTTTTTCCCATGAAGGAATGTTTCCCATTGGTCACATTAAATGGCACAATTTCCCCCACTGTTCCTGGTAGTGTTTTCATTATGTTGCCTCTTTGCCCCTCGTCCAGAACGTCATACCCCAGCAGCTCTTGGACCAGTACCTGTCCATGACGGACCCAGACAGGGCCCAGACGGTGGACACGGAGATAGCCAAACACTGTGCCTTCAGTCTGCCTGGGGTGGCCCTCACGCTTGGCCGCCAGAACTGGCACTGCCTCAAGGACACATACGAGACGCTGGCCACTGATGTTCAGGTAGGGGGCCAGATGAACAGTCCAAGGGCCTACAACGGCATGCAATTACATTTGTTAATCCCTCAAGTCTCGCATACTTTAAATGGCGGTTGATCACACATGTTTTAGTTTATACAATTTGGAATGTGTAACACTTAGCCATTTTCCGATGCAAATAATTTTTCAACTTGTAACATGGCGGTATACTTACACAATGGCATTGTGTCTTGAACAGTGGAAGGTGCGTCGAACGCTGGCCTTCTCCATCCATGAGCTGGCGGTGATCCTGGGCGACCAGCTGACGGCCGCCGACCTGGTGCCCATCTTCAACGGCTTCCTCAAGGACCTGGACGAGGTCCGCATCGGCGTCCTCAAACACCTGTTCGACTTCCTCAAGGTCAGTCCTGCGCCCACAAACCCTGCGGTGTAAGGGATCTCTGTCATGTTTGCAAGTGGAACTATTTGCATTCTGAAGAGCCATGCAGCAAGGCTCTTTCATTTTTCTAATTTTGTGGCCATTATTTAACCTACTAACTATGCATCAACATATTTTACATCAATGTTTTGCTCTGCTCAAATCGTATCGACCTGTAGGCCACTAATATTCTTCAGTCCATTTACATCACTGACTATAATTAGTCTCAAATATACATATGGTTTGACAGCTGCTGCATGCAGAGAAGAGGAGAGAGTATCTTTACCAGCTGCAGGAGTTCATGGTGACCGACAACAGTCGCAACTGGAGGTTCAGATACGAGCTGGCCGAGTAAGTGTCTTCTTCTGGGCTATTCACAACAGACACTCAAAGTCCAGTGGCTTCATGCAGGGAACCTGGAATCTAAATGTGTTTTAACGAGTGACCTTAAGTCCAGGCATACTTCATTTTGTGGTACACGCAGTAACATAATCGTTGGCATCGTTTTCTAAATCCCTGCATGTCTCTGTTCTCAGGCAGTTGATCCTGATCATAGAGTTGTACAGCCACTACGACGTGTATGACTACCTCAGACAGATTGCTCTCACACTCTGCTCAGACAAGGTTTCCCAAGTCCGGTGGATCTCCTACAAACTGGTGAGAAGCTTCATCCTCTCCTCAACCATTTTGAAATCAGTTGCCTCATTACCGGTGCCTTATTGCCTTATGTGTTTTCTTGATATAGCGTAGCTTGGAATTAAGCTTACAAACTAAACAAACAATGTTGTGCATGGGGAAATCTACATTGCATGGGCTTTAGTGTAGATCTTTAAAAAAGCTAATGTAAAGATTGGCTGCCATGCCTATTTCTATGGGCCTGTCAACATCAAGGGTGTTGCCCACCGTAAATGACGTAGCACATTCCCTTTATCTTTGGGTGTGACGTGGTACAACTAAGCTACAACTAAAGCTACAAGAAAAGCTAGTTTCGATCATTCGTATTTGGTCAAAGCCCAGTCTAACCCTGTGTTGTTATACATTAACCGAGACATGTTTATGCTTTGTCATGTTATCTTAGGTGGTGGAGATCCTCCAGAAGCTGTATGCAAGTGGAGCTAATGACCTAGGCCTGAACTTTATCAACGAGCTCATAGTCCGATTCTGCCATTGTAACAAGTGGGTGGGACGGCAAGCCTTTGCATTCATCTGCCAGGTCAGTGATCATCCTACACTGCCTACCACTACAAGAACTCCTGGGCCATATGGCCTATCAATTATATTGCAATGATTTTGGGCTCTATCACGATGCACAATATTTATCTTGATGTTTTGAAATCTCCTCTCAATGCTTGATTTAACCCTTTGATGCTTAATATCACTCAAATATGATGATTCTAGTAGTCCTAAAATATCCTTGTTTATATTCATTAGTTGTGTCCCTTTTTAAAACACAAAAAGAAGAAATTACAACCAAGTTAAATTTAATATTTATTCAAACCAGGCTACTGCACAGCTTTTAAATGTAAATAAATACTGGCACGTTTGAGGCCTGCTGCCTACATTCTGTAGTCTTGTTCTATAGAGGTTCTGTGTGGGAGTAATGCTGAATTTGCCTTAGCCTTTAGGTCACGGAAAACAGCGCAACATTGCCCCCTAGTGACTCAGCTGAATAACACATTTCCCAAGATGCTGTTTCACACACACAAGTGGCCTACCCAAAGCGCTGACCATCACAACTACTCTGTATTTAAATATCGCACTATAACATCTCAGTGGTTATTTTATATTAGGTACTATATCCTGTTTGGCTGAAGGATACATTTTTAACACACAAGTAGGAAAATTCCAGTGCATGTTCCACTGTAAAAAGTAACGCAACGCAATTACCTAATTTTTGTAGTTCAGGGAAACATGTTTTACCGTTGTGTGTGCAGGCTGTAGTAGAGGAGGACTGCATGCCCATGGATCAGTTCGCCCAGCATCTCCTGCCCAGTCTGTTGAGCCTCTCTTCGGACTCGGTGGCCAACGTGCGCGTCCTCGTAGCCAAGGCCCTGCGACAGAGCGTCATGGAGAAAGGTGGGCAGGCTGCTGTCTTTTTTTGTTGATAGTGCTTCTTTGCGTACCAGTTGTATCAGTTGTACTGATTTTCTGTCATTGCGGGGGATGTCATGCAGCCTACTTCAAGGAGCCCGGCTGCCCCTTCTCGGACGAGCTGGAGGAGACGGTGATGGCGCTGCAGACGGACAAGGACCGCGACGTGCGTTTCTTTGCCACTCTGGATCCAAACAAGGCCCTGATGGACACGGCCCCTTTAATCTAGCCGCCATCTCTGCCCCCCCTCCCTCACTCCCCTTTAACCCCCTCCGCCTGCCTGTCTGTCTACCTGTCTGTCTGACTGAGGCACAGTCAGCGTCTAACTGCCGTCACCAGCACCTGACCACCAGACCCCACCACCTGCAGAACTGTCCTGCACCAGCCACACCCTACAGATTTGTACAGACTACAGCATATATACCGCCCTAAATCATGCATGCTCTCGTAAAACAAAAAAAAACAACAGAGCTGCATTGTTTTTTTTTATTGCGGTGAGACCTGCATAATGCACATTATACAACACATAATAGACATTTTTTCAATTCAAGAGGGATGTTTTTGATCTCTTCTTGCCATGAAGCTCCCCAATCAGAAAAGAAAACCTAACAATAGTGAGCAGGACTCAAGAGATTAGTCTGACCCTTCTTTGGGGGCAGCCGTGTCTCCTCGTCACTCGGCTCGTCCTCCTTTTCCTCGGCTATACCAGTAACATGCTAAGACCCTGCTTCACCAATCAACGAGGGGGCTAAGAGCGTGTTCTCCAAAGCTAATTATAAAGTCGATTTTGTTTTTTTCCTTCCCGTTCTGATTATTTTATTTTTACTTTCGGATCACTAAACGAACAAGCACGCTAAGGAAGTCTGCATGGCGGACGCAGGCACCAACTCAGGGGGGACTGATCCAGACCTTGACGCGTTAGCTCTGACCTGCTACTACCAGCTAGGCCTGAGCGGCGGCTCGCCACGTCCCAGCTGATGGAACTCCCGGTGGTTTACTAAGTTAGTTCTGGACCAGCTTAAAAACCCACCCAGTAGCTCTGCTGCTGGGTCTCTCTTGCCACACCAACCTGTTGTGTTCCTCATTTCCACTGGGCTCTTCACGCTTTCCCATTCCTCTCCATTTTCACTTGTTTCTCACACATTCTGCTTCACGTGTTCATGGACCGATGATGCTACCACTACGACGACGGCTGTCACACAGGAGAACCGAGGACTGCCTCTGCGTTACAGGCCTTGATGTAAACACCATGTCTCATGTCTGAATGAATGCCTTAATGGACTATTGCTGGCATTGCTGCCGCGTGTGTGTGTGTGTGTGTGTGTGCGTGTGTGTGCAAATAATGTGACGGCACCTCCAAGGATGGCAGGAGAGCCAAGGAAATACCTCTCTGTCAGGATTCGGCTCTGGCCAGTGTGTGTTGTCTAGAGAAAAGGGGCCCAGGGTTGGAGCAGACTGAATGTCCTCTTGTGTTGAACTGCTCTCGCGGGGAGCACCTTTCACATGATTAAGAAACACTTGATTCTAACAAGGGCTCACAACGAAGTGGCACGGTTCGATTATCAAACCTCAGAGCAAAGGACGGTGGCAACTCAAGCACACTATTCTTTTATTTCATTTGTATTATGCATGTCAAGCCTTCCGTTTTCCCTTCCTCCTGTTGTACAGTCTATCCCTAGCTCCCTTTTTTAAGTTGACCACATATGTGACCATGGTAGCGTTTCAGTGGATCTGACTGACCAAGTTGTACAGTAGCAAATTCTGAATGACGCAAATCACAGTCGAGTGAGTTGGGCGGTTCAATCAGGAGGTTGGTGAATAGATGTAAAGAGAAAGCGGTGTTATTATTGGCCCTTGTATGGGTTGAATGCATAAAGTATGAGGTTTCTAAACCCTTAGCTATTTGGAACATTGTATAGCTTAAACCTGTGGAAACGATGTGTTTCTGAAACAATGGCCAGTCATCTTTATTTTTTATTTTTACAATGACATGTGAATATGATGGGAGCAGTCACCAAGTCACTTTCTGAGTCTTCAGTTCTTTGACACCCCCCCCCCGGCCCACCTAGTTTGTAAATCAGCCATTCTGACCATGACTTGAAGTCTCAGCTGATGTGTGGAGCGCGCTGCGCATTCCCAAGTACTTCTTGTGTTTGGAAGGAGAGTTAACTATGTGGCTGTGCATCGTCTATACTCATCTCATCTGTCAGCAAACATTTTGTGCCCATCTCATTTTTTATGTGGTAGAACTGTTAATATATGCATTTTATGAAAATTATTTTTCTTTTCAATTATGCACCACTGTTCAAAGATTTTATATCCTAACTTTGCAAAATCTACAACCTTTGTAATATTCAATGGTTTCTTTTAAAAGGACATTTTATGTAATGTTATTTTTAGCATTCTGTAATTAAAATGATGAAATTAGGTTGTGTTCTGGTGTTTAATGTAAATGAATATACACCAATCAAGCTTGGATCAGTGGACAATTAAAGACTACACCAAGTTGGGATGTATAAAGAAACGATTCCAACAATTGTATACCTACAACACAGTATGCTAATGTAGTGTACACTAAACCTGTACTTGAATATTTAATAACTAAAAGGGGTTTGCTTTTCCAACAATATCATATTTGACAAATCTACTGGCCCACAAGCACATCATTGGAGGGGATTTTTATTTTCGTTTGAAGAGAAGCAACTTTCTATCCCAGGTGGTGCTGCCAAAGCTCTGGATAAGCTCCATGCTGCATTGTGTCTCCAAATGTTTCCTAGCATGGTCGGCCACATCCCCGTTGATCTTCAAACTCTTGAAGTGTTCAAAGTCGGAGCGGCCAAGCTTCCGTAGCCGACGGGCCGCAGAGCGATAGCACTTCCAGGGCTGAGCCTCCAGGACGATATGCTGGCTTAGGGACGCAAGCCGAGAGAGGAACTTTAACAGAGCTACGTCTCCGTGGTTCAAGTGGATCCACATGGTGACGGCAAAACAGAAACACAAATGGAAATGGGCACACCCATGTCGTTTGAGGTAGTCCTGCAGTGGATCCTGGCTTGAGGGATCCTTGGCGATATCTAGAGGAATAAAGGAAATGTTTTCGGGAAGCGGATTTGTCTCTTGAGCTCGCTGAATGAGGCTCTCGTCCAAATCGAAACCCAGGACGTGAGCTGCCCTGGGTTTTGAGCTTTCGTCCTTTTCTGGTGTCAGCACAAAATGTTTGTACAGAGCTACACTCAGGTCCTAAAAATTAGAAATAGAAAGAACATATTTTGGATAATCAAACACTCGACCTGACGGTTACTTGCATATAAATTTAATAGAGCCATGTGCAACATACCCCAGAATTACATCCTACGTCGAGCATCAACATAGTTTGGTGAATGTCTCTGTATCCTAAATCTTGAAAGAGTGTATTAGGCAGCAAACTTAAACGGTTCTCAGGTGGATTAAATGTGTAATAGTTTATAAAGTTGCCATAAGGAGCAGCACCTGGATCATTTAAATCATTGTCCACGTTATCCTTCTCGTATGCTGCCATTGTAGTGTGCGCATTCTAAACAAGTCCGACTAGAAACAGCCACCTGAAGCTCCACTGAAGATAATTTGTCCTGCATGTGCTCCCGTAGTTGTCGACGTCTGCACTGTGCTGCTTTGAAGGTGAAGACTCTTTTGGTTATTAGTTGTATAAACACAAAGGTAAGTAACGGCTTTCAGCGTGTTTTCATTATGGCAGATAACAATGCATAATGTTGTGCTGTATATATTTGACTATTTGAGAGACCTGATGTGTGAATGTATACTGAAGGATGCTGTTGTGTAAGCTAGCTTCTGTGGCGTTGGAGGGAATGTCATGTGTTTTCCATCCTTGCGAGAGTATTATCTCTAATATTGAACTCAAAAACCAGTGTCCAAACTTATACCTGCAGCTGAATGTTTATAATATAAAAATACTTGTTTTAAGATTTTTTATGTCTTTGCTGCAAGGTCGGATCCTTGTGTCAGGTGTTAGTCGTTCAAATGTTTATATGTAACATTTCCGCCTTCAGAAATCTTACGACTTTCCTATGTGCATTGTCCCAATTGTTTCCAACAATGTTCAAACCCCATAAAAAACGTGGTTTTATTCACGGTAACGGCATGTTGCATTTGGTTGCCTGCCAGACACCAGGCTAATGCATTTTCTTCCACACATACATTTAACTTGGAATGGTCATTAAATAGAAAGTAAAGTATCCGTCTGAAAGATGTGTGTGTGTGTGTGTGTGTGTGTGGTTAAATTCATATCTAATCCTAAAGATGCGCCCAACGCATTTATTAGCTCTACCTTTTTTACAAATACATGGACAACGGACATAGCCCCACATTATGCAACCAGGTGTGAGTGTTTTTGCCATGTGTTTTTGTGACCCCAAAAGTGGGATGTCCACCTCTATGTATGATGGATAGAAAAGCAATATTTGCTAGAGTGCACTGGGTAGACTAATCTATCCAGCGTACATCTAGGAGGAAAACTCCCACTTGTGATGTCACTAAAATACAGGAAAAGGCTAATTTTCTAACGGCTCGTATGGCTTATCTTACTCACAACTGTTGGAATGATATCTCCCCGGAAGGGTTCGCCATCGCCTATTGTGATTAAATATTGATCGAACAATGCCCATTTCCTTTGCAGGTATACACCGCTAGACACAGCTGGCTCACACGGGCGGTCACGTCTTTAGTCAGAATTTTTGAATTTATGATTACAGCCTGTCACATCGCTGTTATTCAGAACGTGAATATCTGTTGAATGTCAAACATGATTTCTGCCTTAGTAGCGTCCAGATAGATTTTTCACAGGCAATTGTTGGGAAGACATAACAACTCCCATTTTCCCCAACTGCTTCACAATGTATATTGATATTGTTCTGATTGAGAGACCTCTTTACATTAGTAATTGAATCTCAAATGCTTTTCTTGCAGTATTTCTAGTAATTGTTGACCTTATTTGATTGGATGAAAGTGTAACCTGCAATTTGCGTTTAATTCCATCAGGATCGGTCTCACCATGGCTTTTGGAAAGCGAGTGGCTGATTATGGATATCGGGCCTTTTCTGGATCAATGATGCTGCTGACGGTCTATGGTGGTTACCTGTGTGTATTGCGAGGATACCGCTATATGCAGAAACAGAAACAGCTCCAGATTTCAGCAGAAAACCAGGACACAGAAGTGATGAAAGACTAGATGGACTACTTTCAGTTTTCATTGAAATTGTTATTCTTGTTTGGTTTGACCATTACAAAGTCTTGAAGATTTATCTATGGACACAAATCTACTGTAAGTCATGGTAATGCCCATGCCAAAGGTAGTTGAATTGTTTCCGTTGCATACTAAATTATTGTAACTATGACGACAAACAGTTTAAAAGAGTGTACCAGTGGTGAAAATATTGCCAATCATATCTGTTTTATGAACACCAATTGTCCTCAATAATTGCAAGATGATATGATTGGTTGTAAAATAAATAATAATTGTCAACCAATAAACATGTCTATTCTTTGGAGGTAAGAAACATATACACAAATGTCAATAAATGTCACATAAAGAAATACAATTAGTTTTTTTACAAGGCACTTAATGAAGTATATGATACTGTAGATGTACATTTCTCAAACCTGGATATTTCAAAAGGCAGTGACCGCAATATTAAACATAAGTAGCATAAAATCATAAACAAAGTTATCTATCTATATAATGTGTTTAAAAAGCAAAACAACCCAAATTCATCTGACCAATAAAACTGGAAGAGAACCCAGAAGCAAGCAATTTGCAGCAGAACTCGCCATTAAGACAAACACGACTAATCAAATGCCATAATAACAGGATATACAAATCATTCTTTCAACAGATGTTAATCTTCCGTCATCGACTTACCCTCCCCTACCCCCTCACTATAAAGTAATTAAGGTAAATGTTATGTTATTTTTTATAACCCAGTGTCTGGCCTCAAGGTCCTTCTGCTGTTCCATGGCAGCATGTTAGTGTGGCTGTGGTTGCCATGTATGAGTGGGGGAGGAGGATGTCACCAGCCACTGTGGTTCATGTACTGAGTGGAGGTGCAGTGGCCGTTGGTGCCGTTCTCGGCCTTGGGAGAGTGAGGGTTGTGGGGCACGGCCCGGGCGACGGAGGCCCTAGACGCTTCTCCCTCCTCCTCCGAGCTGCTCTCGATGTCGCTGCGCACGTCCTTGCTCACCTGGCAGGCCAAAAGAAAGAAGAAGCAACTCCTCAGCCATGCCCCTGACTCAGGGACGTGTTTTTCAGCTTAGTGCAAACTTTCCATCACATGTTGTTTATAAGGACATTGTTGCATTGCTACGATAAATTGCTTTTTCTGTCATCCAATAGAGTTAACTAGTGGGGAATTTCCAGGGTCGATGTTCTTGGAGGGAATTGGGTCTCAAATTGGATGGTCAAGGGGGAATAGGGACCAGGCCGCCTGACTTCACATCTTTCTAACCAATTATTTAAATATCACGTTGCATAATTATTTATATTTTATATTTATATAAAGGAAAAGGAGCATTATTTCCTTTTTCTAACATAATCCAGTTTTCTAGAACAGAAATTAAGACAGTTGGAGGAACATTCACACCTCTACTACCAACTACACCACTGGCCCCCAACACCCCATTGGTGCGGACCCTGGGAGTTTCTCCATTGTACTAACCTGCAAACCGAGTTTAATCACAAGATGGCAGTATGGCGCCACATATTAATACATTATAAATACATAGATGGAAAGGGAGCCCCACAGATGGAATGAAAGGGAAACTTACAGCACAAAGAAGGTAAAATGTTGTCAAGCATACAAGAGCGAAGGAAGAGAAGCAGAGATAAGACGAGCAGGAGTCACCGGATTTAGACAAAGAAACACACATGATCTCTGATCCCAGAGGAATCAGACGCTGCAGGAGGAATGAGAAACGAGCAACCGTTTCAGAAGATATTGAAAGCATACAGTTACATGCATCTCACAGCAAGGTCATGGTATTGTAGTGTGAAATATATGGTTGCAAAATGTGTTAGCCAGCTACACTACATCAATGTGCAACATTTTCTTTTGTATTTTATTTCGTTCTTATTTTTTAAATCAAGCTTTGTGGCTGCCGTTTCAGAAAAATATCTAAAGACAGATAAATTCTTAATAGTTATAACTATAAATCAGAACATGTCACTATAGCTGTCAGGGACTACGTCCATCACAAATAAATCACAAACCAATTAATCACAAACCATTAGGATTGACATAGTGCATCCTAATTGGTTTTTTGATGGCCTAGGTGGGGGAAAATATGGGGAAAATAATATTTCTTATATATATGCTGCCAAAGCAGTTCAATATGCAGGCATCTTTGGGGACCAAAAAGGTGCAATTCATTTGCAAATTTTCTTCCATTGAATGAGTGTGTGGGGTCAATAAACAGGAAGTGACGGCACAATGTATCACATCCAATGACCAACAAGGAACAGAAAACCCAAATCAGATGTTTCGTGGGACTTTCCTGATAGATCTCAAGATATTTTAAAGATTTCATATGAGGAACATTAGTTACACAAATTAGTAACAAATAGTTTTCAAGGAACAAAATGGAATTATGGATGATTTAAGCATTGGAAAAGTAGTGTAAAAACGTATTTTGTTCACTGACAACTTCACCTTCTTCAAGTGGTCTCAATCATCGACATGCTTTCTGGTAGTTAGGGTTAGGGTTGGTAAGTCGGTGGCCTGCCCTGGGCTGGGGCTTACCTTGCCGCGGAGCATAGCTTTGAGGGCTATGCGTGCTATCAGGTAGGACCAGATGACATGGAGCACTTGCAGCACCAGCAGCAGGGAATTGAAGAGCCACCAGGATGGGTACGGGCCGATGATGGCCCAGCTCTCAAACAGAGTGGTGTTCAGGATCCTGGAAGGAAAGACAAACTAAGTACAGCAGGAATAGTATATATGATTTTCAATTGAAGTACCATCCATCCATCTAACCATCTACCAGTAAACATATGTATATATGTATATATATATATATATATATATATATATATATATATATATATATATATGATTTTGATGATTATGACTCATTATCATATTATTATTATTGTGTCCAAATAGAAAGGGATATCAGGTGTTTACTACAGATGTAAATTTGTCTCTTAGCTAACTCGGAAATCTTTACATTTTAAGGGTGAACTAAAATGTTTGATGGATTTGATGTACTGTCCCAGCCAAATTAATATTTAATAAATTATTAAAAAATATTTACTTGATAAATGCTATGCCCTTGACAAAATGACACACTTTCACTTTTAGGGGAAGTGAAAGCAGACAGCCTTTCCTGGGATTTTCTTTGAATGAGATTACTGTCAGTAAAGGTTGACAGTATAATAAAACCAGTAAAGGTTGTTGATATATTCTTTTATGCCCTAACCAGCAAGCAGAGCAAGGGCAATAATAAAGTTAAATATTGATAAATGCCTGGCCCACTTCCTCAGGTTACAATCCACTAGCAAGACAGGCTTACTGGAAAAACAAATGGCTATTATGGCAGGGTTTGACCTACGGGCCGTTGAAACATGTATTGCAATTAACTCTTTGTGTACTCACCGTGTACCATGACACTGACAGTGTGATGCGCAACACTCTCATCCTATACAGGCCTGCTTTAAAGAGTTCGGGTTTCAACGCTGGATCTCACCCCACGTCTGAGACAAGACCCCTACCTTTGTGTATGGATCCTGTCAGCCCAAACCGCACCTGTCCTGCAGTAACCACACATTCCTGAGACCCTTCTCCTCTCCATTGTATCTTTTAAGTTTTCCTTTTTTTTTTCAAATGTTCCACCAGGTAGGGGTGCCTGCCTGCAGGCTGGCCTTCAAATGAACCGCCTTCCCCCAAGAACAGCAGTGAGAGGAGCGGTCTGCACCTTTCCACCGCATACACATCCAAGCTGAGGTGTGCATTTCCATTCCAATGTGACGTTATTATCCAGCCCCACCCCCCCTCCCAATCTGCAGCACCTCGACACCCAATACGGCTGCTCAGGTTACCTGGGTCTAAAACATGCTCCCTATGGCCCCCGGGGCTATAGCAGATCAGCTCTGCAGCTGGCAGCCTCTCTCTGTGGGATCGACCCCCTCCCCCCGCCCCTCCAACTCTCAATGGGCATGCCCATTGATTTGCGGATGTAGCGTTAATTGTATAACACTGAACTGCCCAATAGAGTTACACCAGCTTTTCAGACAGAGGTAGTAAATAAGAGTCCCGAGGCGCCTGGCTTCTCATCTCCAATGTAGTACGATGTTGATGGGGGTTTATTTTTGTGATAATAGACGGAAACAAACATTATAGAGAAGTAGGATGAGTATGATATTCATGTCCATGGTACAATGTTTCTGTCACCCACAACACTTAACACTGACCATAATGGAAATATGACGAGGCGCGTGAGGAAGAAGGCAACACTGAAGAGGATGAATAGGATGTCACAGAGGCGCTGGTATTGGGCGTAGTTGGCGAGCTTGGCTGCCTGTTGGAGAAAAGCAGAAATAAGCAACACATTTGGACACATCAGCAGCTCATGGAGAACCTCGCCCCTAAAACCGATCCAGTTGCAGGCGGCAAACTACAAGTAATTCCAGAAATCTCAACCAAGATATTCACATATCCTACCTCCAGAAGCCCTCCTGAAGTTAAATATCAGCACAATGTTTTTATTAGTATCACCATGGACGCCATTAGTGTCCTTTCGGATGTTGGAAATAGTTTTTTATAGCCAATTACTTGTATCTAACACACAACCAACACATAATCAAAAGAAAGGGTGACAAATGATTGTTGGATTAGGTTAAACACAAGGGTAGTCTAAGTCACAGATGCCTCATCTTTTTTAAATTCCATGTCATCACATCCATATTCAGATAACAGCTGATATGATCACACTAATCAAGTGACCCAGAGAGGTGTGTCACTACATCTGTTAACGAGATTGTTAAAGAGAAAAGGTTTTGGATATGAGGGCAAAATCCATTAGACTCGCATCCTCTACTCTACGACATAATGGGGATTCTTTATGGAACTACATCGGTGGAAATACAATTATCGAGTTTTGAAAATAGATCCAGTTCTCAATATGACGCAATCAATGTACGCAGGCTCTGATAGGGTATTTTAACGTATGTACTGTTAGCCCCGTGATCCATAGCTGGAAGGAGAGCAGGGCTGGCCACACAGCACCCGCCAGTGTTTAATGTGTCCGCCTACCGATGTCTGTCCCTTTCCAAGTGGAAGCATTTGAGATTGCCTCTAATGGCAAAATATCAAACACCATATGATTGTTCCTTCAAAGAGAGACCCCATTGAAACAATGTGCACTGTCAGAAATCATAGGGTTGCTGACCTTTTAGTTTCCGTTACAAGTTTGTTGGTGTTTTGTTTTAGTTTCAGTTCACAAAGTACTATTTCTCTGAATGAATGACTTTTGTCTCGGTGAACAGAGTACTGGTTCTCTGACTCCTTGACACACTTTAGTTCAACTTAGAGCAGTGGTGACTTTTCCTTCAAAATTTCAGATCGGAGGACAATCAGGCCCTTTGTCATCGGCCGGCGGACGTTGGACGGCAGACTGACCTCTAGCAGGAAGTCGGAGGCGTCGTGGACGCTCATGACCAGGCTGCCCACACGCAGCATGTTGTTGGCGTAGGAGAAACTGATGAGGCTCACCGTGGCCATGTGGTGGATGAACATGACCAGGAAGTCCTGCACACAAAACAGGGGGACAAATGCACGTCAACATGCATGAATGTGTATGTGTGAGTGTGTGTGTGTGTCACTGATCATGCCTTGCAGACATAAATCTATGCTTGTATGTATGCATGTATGTAGTATGGATTACACTGGGGTTTTAACACCACTAAACTCCTGATTGTGTTTATACAGTATTACTGTACTATGGTAAAGTATCAGCTAATAATTGACAAATACAAATATACATAAAGAATTACATTAATACATAGCTTTCAAACATTAACATGTACATGTTGTGAAGGGCACAGCATTTATAAAGACAGGGGAAGCCCCCAAAATTAACATTGGGCGGCACCAGCAATGTTCAATGTGTGATATCTTCACTAGTTTAGTGTACTGCCCGTGCCCTGGTTCGCATTACATTACTTTTATGCAACAGTTGTTTTGTCTACAGCAACTAACATAAAAGGGGCAAACTCATCATTAATGTTATGAGTGGCACCTGTTTTTGACAAAGGGTTCATTGTGGCTCTAACCATTTCCTGCTCTGAGTAGATGTGTACATATTTCATACAGGTACTGCCAACTTAGTGGTGAAATAAAAAAAATGGGTGTGTGTCTCCTCTCTCTTCCCGGTCTTCACAACAGTCTGCTGTTATGATTCTAACAATTAGGAAATTAACACATAGGACTAATATATTATTTTCACATAAAAATAACCTGATATATTTCAGTCTGTTGTATAATAGCACAACCTGGGCAAAATGTAAATTGCCCAGTCCGATTTCGACACGATTTCGATTTTTGGGCTATCTTATACAGTAGTTCTGTATAAGATAGCCCAAGGATCTTTAAACCTCCTATCTATTCAATGTTAAAGTCTACAAAGTTGAGAGGCCCAGGCCTCTTGAACATAAATGATGGTTGGGTTAAAGTTTCTTAGAACAAAGACGTCATGATGGTGGGAGTACCAGAGGTTACACAGAGGTCAAATCATGGAAAGTGCTGGCTAAATTCCAATATCTTCAAAGCTCACCCTTGTGGCCTTAACAACACAAATATACTAATGAATATGTGTTTGTACGTACACTTTTGAATGTATGCCATCATACAAACGCTTATGGCTCTTTCTATGTCCTGAATTCATATTCCAAGCTTACCACAAATTAATAACAAGCTCAGATCAAAAGTCTGTTCAATTTCAGGTTTTCATTCTGCAAAACATTATGAGGGAAATACTGTTCTCTCCCGCTCTGAGCATCAGGCTTAGACTTGGCATCATTGCGTCTCAATGATTATTCGGGGGTGCCCTGGACCTCCCCCAGGGAACCACAATGGAACCTGCACCATATTTTCCACAGCCACTGGCAATACATGCACGAAAGCATGAACGCATGTACACACACACAAACATAAACACACCCAAACACATTAAAATGCACACACACACACACACACACACACACCCCCCGCCCCCCCCACACACACACACACACACACACACACACACACACACACACACACACACACACACACACACACACACACACACACACACACACACGTTTACGTACACACAAACGCACAGCTCTTACCTTCCTTTTAATGTCAGTAAACTGGGAGAACATGAGCGACCAATAGAAGGCCAGCTCCATCCCATAGTAGTAATACAGCCCTGGAGTCAGGACCTATGTGGAGACAGTTAAAACAACACAACATATAAGCCTCATCCCCCAAAGCCTGATCCTCAGTCGATCATACGATTTATCTCATCCAATCCTGTCCCTTTCTGGGCTGTTTTGCGCCTGGATGACAGTCAGGTTAAACTTCAGGGATTCAGAAAGCCGCTCACCAGGTGAGATGGCAGTCCGGATAGAGGACTCAGACCCACGTTGGACACATATAAACTGTACTGCTCGGGGGGGACTTAAAGAAGGTTTTACACAAGCAGTGTACGCATGCTAAAGAGAAGGAAATGGATGGCAACAATAGAAAGAATGTCACAGTGACACAGGAGGAACCTGTGAGTGTAATACGATTTACCCTCAAAACTGGACCACTGTTATTACTCATAGTAGGTGCGTACTGCGACTGAAAGTTGGGCAGATGGAAATTGATGATACGATGTTTCCAACTCACGAACAGGAAAATCTGTAACTCACCCTTGTGATAAATAGAAGGTCAACTATTTGGTTTGCATCCTTATAGTCAGCCAAATAAGGGCATTTCAGGTTACCCTCACCAAAAGATGAAAAACCTGCCCGACTTCTTTTACGTTATTCACAAATCTGCGTACTTCCTCCTCTCCCCCAGTAAAGCAGAAAATCAAAAGACTCCACTAAAATAAAAATTGTCTAAACAAATCTATGGATGTATTGTTTGTGCAGTGTTGGAAAGTTTAGGTTTTCAAAGTTGAGAGCCCAGCAACATCTTAATCTGTTATCTAGCATAACACCAGTTGTGTTTCTACCATTCAACCCCAATCCAAAATAGTTTACTGGTATAAAACTGCAACGTTATCCTTTCTGAACCTGGAAGTTCCCACTTCCTTCCGTGGCTGGAGTAAATAGAGGATGGGTAGTGGGTTAAGGGGGCTTTGCTGTGCATCTCAAGCTGCTTCTCACCTGATATGGATAGTTGTACCAGCAGTGCCTCGTGTCCCACATCCAGGGGCACTGGGACAGACACACAGAGAGGAGCTCATTAGTTCATCAAACAAGACCCCTTTGCTGTTGAAAAGCAACTTTCTCCAAGTACACACTTGACCCACGGACTGGCTTACTTACCCGCCAAAGAAACTGGATTCCATAGGTAAATATACAGAGATAAAATGTTAACCTCCACCTAATGAGGAAAAAACAGACAATGAGGCTCTTAGTGAAGCAATCTATGCAAACATGAAAAAAGATTATCCGCATTTTTTCAAACACCTCTGCAAGTCCCTCACCACCACCCAACCACCGCAGCAAAACCAATCTACCAACAAACCAAATCGACCACTCAAAAGCTAACCCCACTGAGTATAGAAGCACCCACATGCTCTCGCAGAACTTGGCGTGCGTGCTGGGCTTGTCCTGGTTCCTGCGGCGTCTGAACCATCGCTGGACCTTCCTCACCTGCCAGTCCAGCTGCTTGGAGAGGCCATCCAGGTGGCGCGGGTCTGGGTCCTGTTGGGTTGGACCAGAATGAGCCGCAGGGGTGAATAGAAACAAGTCAGATAGAAAACAATAAGACACAACCTGTACAGGGAGCTACAGTCGGGACTGGGGAGATACTGTGGGGAGCTACAGGGGCTAATTGGATTTTTCAAGATGTAAATAAAAAAGGACCCCAAAATCAAACCACCTTTCCAAAACGTGTCAAATCGCGAAAAACTATAAAAAAGTCATGAGAATTCAAACTGAAACTCTTATCAAACGGTTATTCAAATGCAGGTTGATGTGAAAGATAACTGAGTCAGTGTTTTCCTCCATGCCTGTTCATGTTCTGGACTGTCCTGTTCACACGATTCCCTGAAATTGCTCCACATAACGTGACTCAATATTCATGAGAATAATCTTGATAGTTGATTTCATTTATATAGGACACTTCTTGAACTCAATGTGGTGGAAATAAGAAGTGATAAAAGCAACAAATAGAGAAGATCGTTGCAAGCGGATAATATTATTTTGCTTTGATTGATTGCCCTGTTTTAATTGTGTGGTTCTGGCTGCCAGAATCACACGACACGTAAACATTTCCTTCACGGTTCCTCTTGGCGCACGTAGCTGTAAGGCAACAAAAACTGAAACTGCCACTGAACCACGGCCAGAACATATAAATAAGCACCAAAGAGCTTCAATATTGTTATCTACTGCCTTACTTCAACTACACCATTTACTTGTCTTTGCTTAATCACTATGAAGTGTCTGAACTTAGAAGGAACCAAGTGTTTAAGTGAGAAGAGAGAACCATCGGCAGGACCATTTTTAACTAAAGTATAAAGCTTTGGAGCAGACCGCTCAATAAAGTCAATTAAGCTTCACCCTTGCTCTTTACAAAACCACTAACAAATCAAGTTCCCCGCATGCATCTTCAAACCTGCACACGGGAGAGGAGTGTGAATCCTCTATCACGCCTCCATCCAGTTAGCATAGCCTAAAGCCCCTGATTAAATAAAACAATTACAGAATGGCTTATGTTGTTAAAGCTCATTGCCCCGGGGCATGTATGGGTGTGTGTGTGCAGCACAGCCAAACCTAACCCTTCCCTTTGTTTGCTGTGTTTTACCATGCGAGGACCGTGGGCGGCCAATGAACAGGTAGCTGGAGCGGGTGTGACAGGCCAATCAAAGTGGATGTTGTGAACGGGGAGCGGGCATGTTTGCCAGGGCAGAGACCAGTTTGCAACTTTGTGACCCAAATTATGTCCTTTGGGTGGCAGCGTCGACCAATTTCGCTTTTGTTTGGGATTCATTATGAATCCCAAATGTGAAGGCTTGACTTCCACATAAGTAATCCATTAAAGCCCTGTCACTTCATCAAGAATGACGAGTGCATATTTTCCGCAATCCTTCTGCTCTGCCTGAACCAGCTGAATGAAGGAATACACCAACTACAAATACGCACAATGCAATGGAAGACGCTTGGACAAATAGGTCCTACACATTGACTTTGACCAAAAAGCCTTTTTATGCCTTAGCAAATCAACATGCATGGAAGCGATTCTGATGTTAGTCCTGCTGCAGTTCCCAACACTTCAAAAGAAGAATACAGGGAAGAGTTGTTAGATTAACTGGCGAGCCACAGGGAGAACATTCTACCTTTGTGATGGACATGTACACCTTCTCCAGCACAGCGTTGGGCTGGGCCCTCCAGCTGATCTCTGCCTGGAGATGGAGGCTCCGGGCACAGGGGCTGGCCACATATCTGTCACAGTGATGGAAGAAAGAAAACACATCCAGTCAGTCAATCTTATGCTTGGGTTACCACTGATACCCATAAATACAAAGATGAAGCCCTTGTGACCTAGAAGGCTATGAAGCTTGTTCTTAGCTTTTTGATGAGTGACAGTGGCGTTGGAGGAAGTATCTGATTGCAGGAAATGTTTGTGGCATTCATTGAATATCAGCACAGATCACAGCTGTGGATAAGACCTGGTCAACATCTCACTGGTGCTGCACCTAATACATTTCAGGACCGCGGAAACCAAATTACCTTTCAGTGGCAAACAGAACACAAAGGGGAGTTGAAAGCAGTTGTAACGCCTGAGGCCTCGTCGTTTTGATTTTCACGCAGAGAAGTTGTCTCGTCTCAGGTTGCTCATGTTAGTCAAAGACAGTGATGATGGTGTCTTTCTCTTTACACTCAAATAATAATTGGAATTAAACTGGTTTATATAATATATAAACCCTTATTATAACCTTTATTCTTAAATATTGGCCACTGAGCAGAAAACAGGCTCTCATTTATAGATCAGTTCATGGTCAGAAACTATGAAACACTAGGTGTGCAATATAACATGTCAAGGGTAAAAGGAACTTATCTAATGCAAACAATATGCAAAGATCAAATAACCATACACATTCCAGTGGGCTACATTTTCATCAGGTATTCAAAAACGCAGTCTATTTGCTCAGAACAAGCATACTTTTCTCCAAAATGCTCCAAAAGAAAAGGACATAATAAAAGGACAAATATTGACCAGACGGGCTGAGATTGCACTGTGAATTGTGCTATAGAAAAGCTAGGGCTGACCTTTCCTGTTGAGTTGTTGTAAAGAAAGAGTAGTTCAGCCAATCCCCCTCAAAATACTATTGGAGAAAAGCATCAAAAATAGTTCATATTGGCGAGGCCGAAATGTGTATAGACCTCCTATGGCATTAGTGGCAAATATAAGCGGTAAAAAGGGACTCCATCCATTCACTTTTAAGACTTGTGTCCACACACAGAGTGCTAATTATCGCCTCAAATGTACCAATTCAAATGCACATTCATACACAGGCGGCGCCGCGGCGGTGTCAGAAAAGACACTGCGGTGTCGGACATGTGGCCAATCAAATGGCTTCATACCATTATTGCCTCACATCATTCCCAACACAATCGTACTACGACAGCAGTGTCGACCCTGCAATGCAACAGCCCAGTCGTCAGGAGCAGGTGTCCTGCTCAGGGACCCCTCGACACCGAGCCGGGAGGAGCCGAGGATCTACCCTTACTGGTTGCCAGACAACCTGCTCTACCCCGAGGGCCGCTGTCGCCCAGGTGGTGACTCCTGAGACATGGACCATGATGACATGGTGTTAGGAGACAAGACCGCCTGAAGATGGTGTGGAGATGTGTGTGTGTGTGTGTGTGTGTGTGTGTGTGTGTGTGTGTGTGTGTGTGTGTGTGTGTGTGTGTGTGTGTGTGTGTGTGTGTGTGTGTGTGTGTGTGTGTGTGTGTGTGTGTGTGTGTGTGTTGAGGGGGGGGGGGGGGGGGGTATGAACCAGTTTCATGACCAAAGCTAACTGGAAGTGATGGTAGAAGACAGTAGAAGATAACGCAGATGAAGAGCCATATAGGATCATACTAGGAAAAACTCCAATATGAACAATAACAACTGCAGGCATCTATATAATTTTTTTAATGAAACATATAATTGTGAACCCACTGAGATACTGGAATTACATAATGAATGAATTCACAGATCCAGCTTGTCAAGTATTGGCCTAGTTATAAAACAATGGAAAGGGCAGGTTCTGTAAAGGGCAACAAAAGCTGGGAGAGTCACACAGAGTGTGTCCTTGTCTCTGTGAGGCACAACACCTTTTTTCTACTGGTGGAAACATGACACTGGCTGCAGCGCCACAACACTGAATCGAATTACGAGCGATCAGAATTCAGAATTTTGTTTGTGGCCAACACCATATATAAACAATCTCACACGTTATTTTTTTTATCTCATCGCTGTGAATCGCCCGGCCTTTGCTTAGGCCTGCATGTACCTTCACTATCTGGTTCTCCATTGAAAACAAACGTTCCCGATCCTAGAGATACTATCTCATCTTTCAGCTGAAACAACCCGAGGCTTGCCTCGGCTTCAACTCCCCCCAAAAATGATGACAGTACGTTCCCTACAGGGAGGAGAATCCAGCTGTGGTTGGGAATGGGTTTGGTTAGCGCACATTCATGAGAGTAAGATTTAAAGATTTAAAGACTCTTCGTTTTTGTATTTATCGCCCTCGGGCGACATACACCTGCAACAGGTCAGGATCTAGCGATGCCAGACCTTGGACCATTTGGTCGGTCACCAAGGCCAAACGCAACCACTAGCAACAGAAGCTCAAGAAGCCAGCTTAGTGTTATCCAGTACACATCATTGTTTGTGGTTCACCGTTCAACCCATGACACGGCTTAGTAAGGCTTGGGGGGCTGAGCGGAGAAAGTAGCCTGACTGTTGTTCATCAAACTCATTGCCAAGCGCCAGGAATATGATCACACAATAAGGCCTAATGCAATTGGTGAAAATAAAGTTATTTTAAAAAGTGTCTTGGATATGATAAGAGATTTGGAAGTGGTGGAATCATTAAAAATGATCATGTTTTACCAGTTGTTCAATTTGGTTATCTGCATGGAGGATTCAATATTATGATGAGGATTCATAATATTTAGACCATGAAACATAGTTTGCACATATTTGCTACGAATTGCTCATGGATATATGTGAGTACACGTATTCATGGTGTAAAAACACCGGGTATTGATGACGTTGAAAGGTGTGAGTGAGGGTTTCAGTGTGGGTGACAGAGACATCACGTGCAACGTATGCATGTGTCTCGCTCAACATCCATCCATGGCTTTGCATCCTTCGACGTGAAGGGCAATAAGGAATCCAAGCTCGGCTGTAATTTCTTTCCACTTATGGGTGAATGAATGAGCCCAATATCTGGCCTGCGCAACGCCCTTCAGCGGTAGCAGTAAATGGTTTCTGATAACATCGACCCCTCGCCCTACATCTGCCTCACCGGCGTCTTGGCAACGGAAGAAAGCAAGTGAGACATGGCCCGGTGAGCCCAACCGAGCAACAGCCACTCAGAACCGTTACCCCGGCTCTAGATGCAATGGCTTAATAAACACAGTCGTGTTTTCTCTCTCTGACGTCTAACAACTAGGCGCAGGGCTTGTCGACAGTACATTTTAACGGACTACCTGCTGTGCGGACATCGGACTCTTAAAGTAGGGTCCCTTCTCGGGGAATCTTCTACCTTTTTCTATTTCCCGGGTAGGTTAGGGGATTGTTCATTTCCCATAGCCATTTAAGGAGGCAAGAGATACAGTGGACGTCGTTCAAAAGAGTATGAAAGGTGGATGGGGAAGATGGTAATGTGAGCACTGACTTGTTGAATCCCATTCACTGCTTTCATTTAATAAATAAACAAATAAGTGCCTGCCTTGCACATGGCTAAGAATCGTTTTTTGATACGGTGATAACAAATGCTCTTGCGAGGCTATATTCAGGAAAACAGATGTAATGTTAAAACCGCATAGACCGTTTTTCCTACTACTTTCATTATACTTCTAATACTTTCAAATGTATTAGGTAAATCCAATTTTGAGTATATAAATGCCCATGGGGCAGATGAAATTACAAAACATAAACAAATAGGGCCGTGATGACAATTTTAGACATGTCATCAAGTGCAGCTATTAAGGCAAGTCTATCAAGCAAAGAGTGTGCGTGTGGGTGCGAGTGTGCGTGTGCGCGCGCGCGCGCGTGTGTGTGTGTAAACGTTGAAACACATGAATAATTCTTAGTGAATGGTTTTGAGGTGCTCAATGGCTGAAGCTTACTAATTTAACATTGAGCACAAAGGCCCTATACATTTCCCCAACGCTATCGGCACTAGACAGCTTAGTAGTTTTCTTATTTCATCGAGCTCTTTGAATGTAACACAGGGCATATCACATGGTGAACCAAACACCAGGGATCTGGCAGGCGTGCATGATCCCAGGAGGACACACCTGAGGCATGCGTATTTCACTTTGGCTCCACTGTGCGATTTGTTTACAATGAATAGTTTGTTTCGGTCTGAACATATTCCTTAATAATGATTAATTCCACCAGTTATGAACCAGTTGTTACAACTTTGGAATAAAGGAAATAAGCATAGAGTACAGTAAGTTATCCTAAACAAGAACGTATACATATATAGCTCAAGCTGAACTACCTTGTGTGTGTGTGTGTGTGTGTGTGTGTGTGTGTGTGTGTGTGTGTGTGTGTGTGTGTGTGTGTGTGTGTGTGTGTGTGTGTGTGTGTGTGTGTGTGTGTGTGTGTGTGTGTGTGTGTGTGTGTGAGAGGGTGTGTGTATGTGCGTGTGCGCGCGCGCGTGTGTTTGAGCGCGCTCTTCTTAGCAATTGAACAGCCATCCAAGACACACAATGTGCTAGCCTATGAGTCTAAACTTTGTGTAATGCAAATGTTCTGATCGTTAATCAATACAACAACATACAGTTTCCCTCCTTTCGCGCCATCTAGTAACAGACATCCATCTCTCCGCTGTATGGAGGAGACCGAATGAAAGGAAGAACGAAGGAGCAACACATCAGCGCCCAGTGATGCGGATAGCTTATCACATTTTATTACTCGTATGGTCTAAAACTGCAAACCAAGTCCCCATATCTAACATATTGTGAAAGTTAGTCTAAGAATTTGGGACCTATATTATTGTTGCATACAAACCTCTCGAAGAGTATTCTCACGACCGATATCAACAAAGCCAGGGGTAGAGCGGACAGCAAGTGCCGGGCTTTAGGATACTCCACCCCGGGAGCCGGGTCTGCGAGGTCCGCCCAGGTCACGTTGTGCGGCAGCCAAAACCGTTCGTTCCAAAACCAGGCTGAAAGAGCAGCCATGCTTTAGTCTCGTACCGCCAAACCCTCCAAATAGTTTTCGTTTCTCGGAGAAAAAATGTCCTAGAATGCCGTCTCTACCCTGGGGCCGGTATGGATGAGTCCCCAGCCCCCAACCACCGCCCTAAGGAGGATTGGGATTGAGGAAGTAAAGGCGGTGCCGCCTCCCAACGGTTAGAGCAAGACGCTCAAAAAGTGATGGGTGGACGACCCTTCAGTGTTCATGACCATATCACTTGTGCCTTGAATTGATCCGCGTTCCCCTTTATTAAACATGTTGACTTATATTAATCCAATCAGAACTACGGATTTATAGACACACGACGCTACAGTTGCTGAAACAGGAAGAAATCAAATAGTTGACCTGAAGTAACGTGCGGATTAAAGGGAGAAGGGCACCACCAAGTGGTCATTCACGGTAAATGAACAAACATGCGATTTAATGATTTACATTTATTAAGACAGAGAAAATGTATCTAGTTCCAACCCAAAAGTAAACTGCATCATACAATTATGGAGTTAAAATGACTAAATAATCCAACCGAGCTGAAAGCCAAACATTTTTGCATGTTTTTTGCAGGCTACTGCATTGGATAGGAATGTTTGATTTCTTTAGGTTACCTATGATAAGGCAACTGCAATGCTATGCAAACTCTACCATCTAATTATAGATGCACCTTTGCCTATTGGTGCATCATGTTATTATTAGAAAAGTAATGGGCAGTTGGCTTAGTAGCTATGCAAGGGATGGTGGCCATGGAACAAAGAATGATTAATCAATGCATGGTCAAGAGGAAGACCATACGATTTGCAGTGGCTCTGCAGCCATTAGTTTGTCATACTCAAGACACGGGTCACGGGACAGTTCTCCACTGTTTCAAGATATCCTGTGGTTGCATCATAGGATTTATTTCTCCATTGTCATCCAATTGAAGGCGTTACTAAAACCAATACATTCTTCTTTCCATACGGAAACTGATCATGATACGGACGGACCCACCTCCAAAGATATTCTTGATTAAATAACATTGTGTGGCTTAGTTCTTACATGATAAATGTTTAAACCATAAAAAGAAAATAGAACAAGTCAATAATATGCGTATATGTATTTAAAAAATGTAGTTCATCTATTAATCACTTCCAAGTTTATTTAACATTATCTCAGCAAGACTCGTTTTCGTTCTTGTTCCACTTGCAAAGGGGACTCATGTCTTTGCAGGCCATGAACTTTGAGAAAGGTCAAAATGGCCAGTCTAGAAAATGGTAAAGGTGAAACGTTTAGAGTAGCAGATTAGTCTGGCTCAGATCAGGTTACAGTCAGGCAGAAAAGAGCATGGCTTTGTTAAAGACCTATCACCAAGCTCCAACAAGATCATTCCAATTCAAACAGTTAAACATGACACAATCTGAAGTAAAATATCAGTAAAATAACTACACACATGTTGTCTTCAAGTACTTTATTAAGCTCAGTACAAATTGTTGCATATGTTATACGATTCCTTAAAAAACACCGGACATAGCTGCGGCACTGTGGTTAAGAAACTGATGTCACTTGCATCAGAGATGGGTGTAAAAACAAAGTGTACATATTTGTCAATTGGCAATGCTAAGGCACTTAAGTTACAGTTACGTTGAAATGAAGGTCACATTTATTCAAGTCACAATGTTAATTACTAATACCATAAATATCATACCAAGTTGTAACGGTTGTTTCAGTAACATCTGGTTGTAACACAGTTATACTGAAATTAAACAAAGCCTAGGGGTAATGTCTTATGGGTTAAAGCCGCGGTAGGTCACTTCCATACTTCAACAACCGTTTTCGTTGTGTAGTCACCTTGGCTAGCTTCAGCCTACAACTTCAAGTGTCCTACGGTGGTTGGTTGGTTCTTTTACTTGTGCTCTGGGTGGTTCTGCAAGCAGCTGATGAAATCTGTGACCGGGTGTCCGTTAAAGCAAATCTGGTAAACCGCATTGAACAGAGGGAACCTGGAGAGTACAAGAGAAGAATGTTGACCATTTCATGCTCGTTAGGAGGGATTTTCTATCCTTTGATACCAGTGGCGCCATAACCCTACAGGGTTACCCTTACAGGAACTTTGACCAAAGTCTTGTTGCAGGTTATTTTACAAACATTTATTGGTATTTATTTTGTACCAATGTAAAATGTGTCCAATATAAAGCAACTCACTTGTCAACCATGTTTTTGGATTTCAGGATACGGTTGACCTCTCCTGCAGTTGCCGGTCCCTGAAGCTTCTGTCCGTTCAGCATCTCAATCTCCAGCTCCTCGATGGTCTAGACGGGCACACGGTTCACATATTAACTGCCCACGGTTTCACAAACGAGCATGAAGATTCCTCTGGAACTTAACACACAGGGACACATAAAAGAGACAGAGCGGGCACCTCCTCCCATCTCAGGTCACAAGGCATACACCTACCTTTCCTGTTTTGGCGAAGGCCTCGGCGATCTTGCGGTTGCGTCCGCCGTAGCAGGTGGTGATGAGATCGGCCACGCCGCAGCTCTCCAGGAAGGTGGTGGGGCTGACGGGCCCGTCAGTGCAGAACACCTTGGCGAAGGCGATCATCTCCATCAACCCCAGTCGGATGACTGCAGCCTTGGTGTTGTCTCCGAAACCCAGGCCGTCGCAGAAGCCTGCGCCCACCGCCACGATGTTCTAAGGTTCATTCAACGGTTCACACAAGTAGAAACAAGAGTCCTGAATATGTATATTATCAGGCTCTGAGGCAGGATGATGATGCACTTTAAACAGATGGATTAGTGCAAAAAATACTGTAGATACACATAGCAATTAAATATAATGTATAGTTAAAAAACAAGAATGATTAATTGTAGATGCTATTACTATGGGCACAAAAACAATTGCTACCCAGTATTTAAATGTCTTTAACATCTTATCAAAGTTACAGCTGAATGGGTCAGCCATGTTATAGTCTGGCAGACCAAAATAACTTTATTTAAGACAAAAGGACGACCTCTGACCTTGAGTGCCCCACAGATCTCCACTACGTCCGCCTCCGCCACCACAGTCACACGGAAGTTAGTGGTCTGCATCAGCTCCTTCAGAATGGGTCCATTCACTTTGTCCTTGCAACCTGAACAAAACCGTCACAGTTCTAGTTCGGCAAGTTCGTCCATCAAAGGGCTCAAAAAAGCATGAATTTATTTAGCTTTTTAAAATGTATATCAGTCATGTCATTTTTTACATTTACTTTCCTATTAAATATGTGGTCCGTACCAATGGTGGTTTCACAGAACTTCTCCTCAGCGACCTCATTGGCTATGTTTGCTCCCATAAGGACGGTCATTGTGATGCCCAGCTTTCCTTTGATCACCTCAGAGATCAGCCTCAGTCCCTCTGGGCCCTCATCTACACCCTGCAAGAAACAACCACCAACAGGATGACATCCACTACCAACTTAATACAAATCGGATCAGGGATTGCATACCTGATTTTGGTAGGTGGTAATTAATAGTTTGTAAGGAAATCACTAGGGAATTATTTTGATTTCTTCGAAAGAATCCAGAGGAGAGAAAGTGAACTTCGCCCACTGACTTGGTGACAAAAGCAGGTGTGCAAAAGAAAAATGCACCTCCGTAGGAAGGAGATACATTTTTTTTAGTAATTGCTGCCCCCACCTTGATGAGAGACATGCCAACGGCCTCCTTTTTGATATGGTCCTTGATGGTGTCGCACACTCGGACAATGAACTGGTGGGGTACCACGAAGATCAGGATGTCCGCTCCCTTCGCTGCCTCTGCCAAGTCTGGGACTGCCACCTGCGAGACGGAAGAAATTAGAAAATATATTTTTTAACAGATCAACGAGAATAGTGAAGCTCCTGGCCTATTGCTGTCGAGCTTGTTAAATTATTTATTCATTAACGTACTTAAAAAAGTAAATATGCACCAACATCGTGATTTTGAGATTCTCTTGGACTATTAATAGCAGAGAAACCTTATATTAAACACGATTGAAATAGTGTATGAAAATGTGTTCAAGTTTTATAATACTGCTCACCACATTTGGGGGAAGCTTGTGACCGGGCAAATATTTAACATTTTCATGGTCAATGTTGATGATTTCGGTGAGTTTCCTGCCCTCGATCATCTCCTCAAAAACCCACATGTTCACCGTCGTGTCAAACTGGTCATACTTGGCTGCATTGGCACCTACTATCTTAGCGATGGCAGACCCCCTGCAGACAGAGCATTGCGACTTACCAGGTTTTCATGAAAGTTAGGCTACTGATTCGAGAACCATAACAATGAATATGTAAAGATTACATTTGTAAGTGAGGTAGACAATTTAGTATTTTATTCAATAACACGGCTACTTACAATTGTATAGGCTACATTATTAAATTGGAAGTATAGCCTATGCGTTATTGTAAATTCATATATTGGAAGTATAGATCTACTGTAACCCAATATGTGATAGGCTACAATGCATTGCTAGGCCTATATAGAAAAACAATCATGGCTTTCCGCCGTAGACATCGGTCTAGACTAGAGCAACACCGTGGCCGAACAGTTTGACACAATCCATCACCCGTTCTTCAATCATAGACACCCCCGAGGTCTTTCCCATATCACATATCCTAGAAATGAACCCCCAAGAGGGTCCCCCATAAACCGCCAGACACAGGACAGTATCGCTTCACAGAAACGGGGGTGAGTGACAATACCTTTAACTTTCGACTCACAATAAGTTGATAGCTAAGCGGTCCACTGAAAAGCGAGTGTGAAAGAGATGAAACCATTAAAATAGGTTGCTAAATGGGTTCCAGATATAGAATAACTCGGTCATTGTTCTAACGAGAAGAGAAATGCAATTTAAATGCTCACCAGTTACCAGAGCCAATGATGCAGACTTTCTTTCCGACTGCCATTATGTTTGGTTGGTTCGTATCGCCGACTCAGCTACGGGTGCGAAGAGTGCCAGATCTAGAGACGGTGTATTTATACCATCGCAGCTATGACTCCCCACAGCTGAGGACCGCCCCATCTCATTGGTTGATGAGTCATGGTGGCCCACGGCAAACCCAGTAAGTAACCAAGTCAAGTTAATACATTCGTTAGTAAAAGGAAAACAATTGATCGTATCAATGTTAAATAAATAATTTAATTATTGTAAAATGGCGTAGCATTGAATGACGACAAAATACCAAACTTACTTTCACATATCCTTTATTATAACATAAGATAACATACAGAAAAATAGGCTTGGTCCATGAAAATATCTAAATTTCCAAATAGTAATAGTCCCGATTACTCACTGAAATAATTTCAGCCCTAACGGTACCCCCACATTCCTAATATCCCCCCAAACTACATTAGTGTATTTAGACAACTCTGAACATAGAAGGACCGAGCTTGACAGGTCCACAGACCGAGCTTCAGTGATGCAAACAATGTTGCATACAATGAACACAACATAAATTGGCTGCCAGAGATATTAAAACAACTGAAAATGTAATAAAGAGGCAAGGCAGAATTAGTGACCAATGAGCCAGGCTAGATCTTTTTTTATATGGCTTCTCTGCTCATGATTAAAAATTAATTTAAAAAAGCCAATGATTCATCGATACCCACCTGGAAGCTTTAGTACTAAATGATTGAAGAATGTTTCAGCTGGAAAAAAACCTAGAACAAGTTTACATCTTATTTTTTTTCCTGCGTTGCATTTACAAAACAAGCCTAGAGTTATACAAGCTAATTGTTTGATAATTGAGTACTAGCTAACAACACATTTAATATAATCAATATTAAAAAAAAAAACGTTCATACCCAATACAAAAACCAATTTTCACGGAAGTGGTTAAGCATTAGAATTTAGAGTAGGGGGGAATTCAGGGACGAAAAACTAAAAGTATTTCTACACATATCAGGTAATAAGTCATGACAGGTGACGTTCTGATAGTGTAGTAGCATCATCAATCACAAAGGTGTCCACCACCACCAATACTACCGGATGGGGAACTGGCGGTTCTTACTCGGAGGCGTGTACAGCTGACTCGCAAGGGGGTGATAGCAGGGAAAACACAGGAACCACACTACTAATTCATTGTACCTGGATATACCTTGTGTGGGAACCGGTGTATTAAAAGTTGTGCGACACAAGCACACAGTCCATTATAAAATAAACCAATGCTTCCGGATCAGGCTCAAGCAACTATCGATAGGAGTTACAGCATTAGGTTGATTTGATGGAAACATCCAACCCGTGGTCCATGTCTTTCTAGCTTTTAACCCCCCCAGGCACCCCCCCCCCCAAAAAAAAAAAAAAAGTAACCACCAGTTGTCCCCCCACCACCACACACAAATCACTGAGAGCCCAACAATGTTACTATGTATAACGCCTGGCCATAATGGAGGAAAAACCTGAATCAAGAGAAAACAACAGCCTAGGTGTTCCTGATGCCCAAAGCCTGCTCCAGCTCCTGTCTCCTCTGCTGGACCTGCAAGACAATTCCCCAGAGGGACTTTAGTCACGTGAGGCTCCGTTACAAAATAATACAGTATTTATATTATGTGGGGTTATCTATCAAGTAAGTGGAGGCCATTCACCAGCACATGAGATAGCATGGGTAATGTAAACAGGGGAAAAGGGGGAGGAGGAGAGCGGTGTTACCTTGGAGTAGAAGTAGCGGCACACGGCTTCCTGGGCCCAAGGCTGGAAGTAGAACTCGGCCCGCCGCTCCTCCTCTGGGTTGCCCACCACATCCGTCATGGTCTGATAGGGGACAGGGAGGAAGACATAATACAATGAGAACAGAGGCTGGCTAGAAACAAGCGCTTGGCTAGTCCCACTAATGTGAACTTCGGTGGCGTCGCCTCTAAACGGGTTGACCAGTTCGATGACGGATGTCTTCCTTCTCCACAAATGATCTCTGTATGTACGGAAGGGGGATAATTTTCTTCTTCATGAGGGATGGCTTAATATTTTCATGTTCTGGTTCGAATAGGTAAATTGCTTCTGTGCACTTAGTAACAAAATGACCATGTGTCCTTGGAGGAGGAACACGGGACGCTCGCTGAAATGTTATGATACCATGTTTTCTGTCATCTCTTTTTCAAACCTCTACATTCTATTTAAACCATAGCCATTGTATTGGGACGTTTATTGTCGTCAGTCATCACATCCATGTGGAGCCTTTGGTAACCTCCCACGCTCACCTTGAGGTCCCTGCACTGGGACTGCAGCCAGTCGTTGATGAAGCCCTGGGGGTCCCTGGCGAAGCTCAGCATGAACTCCCTCTGGGTCTTCAGCTGGTTTATAGTCTCGATGGTCTCGTGGATCTGAGGCGGGAGAGGGGGGGGGGCGTGGGTACAACGTTAATTCATGCCGTCGTTTCAACTCAACCGTGACGAGGGATTACGGTCACCATCATGTCAGGGAGAAATGTTAACTCGCTTTGCTACACGTGGAGCAGTACATAGTAATCCGTTGGGAACCAACAGGTAATGGCTTTGGTTGTACTGCATTACCATATTTAGGTGCTTTAAATGCGTTCCCAGTTTATAGCAATGGAGGAATAATTAAATGTGTCAATGAGCAGGTACTACTTAATATTGTACACACAAATACATCAAATGTTTTTTCTTAGCAGCATGAACAAATTACAAGGCCGTATGGAGCCATAGAAGGCAACAGGTGCCTCCAAACCAAAAACAAGCAGTGGTAGTTGACTTTTCCCCCTGTCTGGTAGCGGAGATTACACAGCCAGGGAGTATGACAAAGGACAATGTGATTACGGTGCGCTCGCAGCCAGGTTAACATGACCCTGGTCCACTTCATGATTGGAAAACCGTTGAAGAAACCCTGGGCTGCAATTTTACCATCACACAAATGGGGATGGTGGTGGTGGCGGTGAGGTTGGCGGGAGAAGTGAGCGAGAGCACAGATTACTGTGACATGACGGCCAGACATAAATTGCCTGTTGGGATTACCTCAAAGTGAGGGTGTGGGTCTCAGGGCGACTACTCTGTCACAGGCCACTGACGGGTGTGATGTTGAGGGTAGTGGCGCTACAGCTACTGCGCTTGCTGAGTCACTTGCCTTTAATGGCTTATGGCCCAATCCCATTTCTACCCCTCCCCCTTGTTTAGAAGGGGTAAGGGTAAGGGGTAAGGGGTAGAAATGGGATTGGGCCTTAAACAATCTACCGACGATCTCCACAGGGCCGCAACTGGGCTTCTTGATGATGGGCTCTTGCTTTGCTGGTGGGTACATGGGCCATACCTTGTTATCCAGTCCAGCTATCTCCTGCTGGCTGGCAGTAGACAGCAGGAAGGAGTTCATCTGAGTCTTCAGAGTGTCGTCCACCTCCACATCGATGTCGTAGCATGCAGTCTTCTTTTGGTCATTGGGGTCGACACTGGGAAAGGAACGTATTGACAAGACATTAGGTCTGGTATTGAGTTTTGCAGCAAAAGCAAGCTTTGTAAAACAGGGAAGAAGAATACAGTCTCTTCACTCAACACTAATGAGGCGAGCATAGAATGGAGTTGGGGCAGCATCACTACATAACTCATGCACCCACTCACTACCTTGACCACAGTTGCCTTTTGTCCCACTTCTGACAGCCTGGGGCAGGGTCGCCTCCTTTACTAACAATCAGACAAACCAACCATTAACGGTATACATATTTTAATGCTACCCTGGTGGTTATTCTGCCATTTGAAAAAGGTTTCATTCAGGGCCTTCCAAAAGCTCACGATTTTATAAATGCCTTTCACAAACACACAGGCACGTTAAATTCCAATTAATTTAATTTGATTGCATTTGAGTGAAATAATGTGAAAACACTGAATACAAACTGGTTTCTGTAGTCGCTGCTGACTCATTGCTATGGTTACCCTTTCCTAGTGACATGCCATAACCCATTTGTGCTACAGAACCGTCTGAAAAGCCCTTAAGAATCTGAAGAATTTTCCATTCAATATCCCAAATGTAAATAGAAAAGATTTGTTCAAACACTAACTTTCACATGTCATTTTTATTCATAAGTATGTTTGAAGGCCTATGGCTTTAAATGGTAACGGACAGACAATATTCAAGCAAAATGTCATAGGTGTGTATACAATACATTCGGTCATGTAAAATTAAATCCTTCTCGAACCTTCTGCCCTAGGCATAAACCAGGTTCACAAAGAAACTTGGCTATAGTCACCTGATGACATGATTGATGATGATTGGCTCTGGGGGCATCAGGAGGGCATGTAGACGCTGCGGGATCTCAGAGAACTTCATGCGTTGAGTCTCAAAGATCTACAAGACAGAAAAAAAACATAAATCCAAACAGGTCGGGCTTAGTGTTAGAAAAGGCAAGACATTTCGTCGTATTTGCGATAACAAAACCATTTCCATGTCACTATTTCCATCATGCAAATAAGGTAGTAATAAGTCAAAAGGATGCCCTTAACAAGAAAAAGCTTTAGGAAAATAATCCCACAACATTTGTGCATTTTTTTCACACTAAAAGCAGCGCAGTTAGCAGCAAGCAACAACTGGAGGACACAATTGAAAACATCTCTGGAATGACAAAATAGATAAATGAGAACAATGTCAATACATTCCTGTAGGTTTAGAGTGCTGTGTAACCATTAGGGCTGGCCCGAATGCCATTTTTCAGGCTTCGAATACTCGTTGGTTTTTCCGAGCGAATATTCGAATACTCGTTCCAGAAAAACACACCATCAAAAACAACATTAATAATCCCTACATACTCCCTGGAACCGATTTTGACAGTATCTGCATATTTTGTTGAAGATTTAATAGCTTTTGAATGTTAATTAGTAGGCCTAAGTCAGTTGGAGTTCCTTAGTTTTTCCCCGTGGAAGCGAACAGCTGTTGTTCCGTTCCAAATCAGCCTTACTCTGCCATCTCAGCCCTTACGGGAGCTTTTCAATTCATTTTGGAACGTGCAACTTTTCAGGGAATTTGTACAATAACTCCACAACAAAGACCGAATATTGATTGTCATATGTGTCCATATTATATCCATTATATTGACCGGGTATCCCCAAGACGCTCACGCTCTGCAGCAAGCCAGTCACAGTTGATGGGCGCTGTACAGCGAACGTAAACAAACAGCTAAGGTTAGCATTTTGCTAAGCATTACTTTTCCGCCCGAGATCCCGCAAATGTTGTGTTATAAAGTAAAGGGAAACAAGATATCTATTCTTCCTCCACCTCCCTCGCTTCTCTGCTTGGTGTCGCTTAGTTTGCCTCCCTCGCTCTGGTAACGTCATGTACGTGAAAAAAAAAAAACGAAACACTGAATACTGATTTAAGCTTCGAATACACTTTCCGAACGAGTATTCGAATAATTCGGGCCAGCCCTAGTGACCATGCGATCATCGTGCCTTGGCAGTCATGTCAGATCTTCATTTGATTACACTACCCAAATGGCTTCATTGAACTCCATATATATGCATGCATCATGTAAAGATTATTCTTCTTGACCTGCTGCAGGTACTTGTCACAGTTGATGAACTCGCGCTCGTGGGGGTCCTGGAGCTTGTGGGTCTTGACGTACTGCCAGAGGGCCTGGATGATGACGGGCCTGGTCTGGGTGTGAATCCCCAGCATACGAGCCAGTCTGGGGTCCAGCTTGAACTGTGGGGGCTGCGGGACCACATAGAAAGAGGGAAGATGAGACAACATCAGCAACATACTTCATACTACAGCATTGGAAAGAGGTTTTTTAAATATTTGCTTATTACTCCAATAGTCGCGATTCCACCATATGAACTTTACCCCAGTATTAGGAACCTTTACATGACTAACAGTTTGGGGTCATTTTGGTGGAAACGTGGCTTTATTATGTATATGATTGCACCCATTGCACTCCCCATTATCCCTAGAAGGAGGGATTCCACACTCTGCGTTCCTTCCCAAGAGTTCTTGCTTGAGAATTACCTAAGCCCTTTTGGGGGCTAGATTTAGCATTATAAATAAACTGCCTCCAAAGCCTGTTGAGACTGCAACTGTTATTAAGGGCTATACAAATTGACTGGAGAGCAAACACTTCAGTGGGTGCAAATCCTGACACACTCAATCGTCTGCTACAAGGACTGCTCGGTTCTGAGCCAGTTTGCCCATGAGTCCGGTCTCAACATGCTACTGCCTGCAGTAATATGAAACACCAGAGATATACTGGCCTTGTGTATAGTTCAATCCTGCACCGTTATTAACGCGTGCCAGTGACCTTCCAAAAGAGATAAACAGATATTTACAGATAAACATAAGGGGTCAGGCCAAGAAGGGCTCAGCCAAATGTTTTCACTCTAAATTGTTAGAGATTACAAACTCTTCTCCATCCAGCAGGCACACATTAGCATTTTCTATTTTCTCATTGCTGATTAATGCCCACCACCATTCAACTGCAAAACGAATCAGTCAAAGCAGGTACTCTGGATTCATTGATAAAAAATATATCAATGGATAGGGTTCACTCTTGATGCAGTAGACATTAGGGGTATAACAGTCCAGGTAGGTCAAGGTATGTTAAGGTTCACGGTTTTGAAAAAAAAAAAAAGAAAAAAAAAAGGATCTTTTTTTTTATTTTTTAAATGGCATAGCATATTTTCACACGGAATCATCGTCCCCCGACACCAGACTTAAATGACGCAACTGCTTAAACTGCTAGTTCCTCCAATCACCATCCTCTACCTTTATGTTATCAGGCATCTATATTTCTCTGAGCCCCACAGGATTTCAGTATAAAACACTCAAAAAGTTAATCATGATGAATATCAATTATAGTTACCGTGAATCAGGATATACCTTTCCTGCATTAGTAGCATATTAATTGATTGCAGTTTGTGTTAGTGCCTTTTTAAGAGTTAAGCATATATCATGATACTGTAAAAAGGCCTTTTTTTATTTGGGCCAGGATAATGGGACATGAAATGTTTAGATCGTCCCGTTTCTAGCGACGTCTGGTACGGGTCCGTTGTTTGACAAGAACCACTACACCCTTCGTACACGTTCTAAAAAAAAAAAAAGAAAAAAAAAAGGGTGCCATCTCTATATTGACCCAAGCTCCAGGGGCACTCACCTGGTAGTCCAGCATTAGCAGGACGGTGCAGCGGACGCCCACATCCCCTGGCCTCTTCACCTGGAAACCATCCGTCTCCTGTGTGGTGGCCGTCCTGTGCCACTGCAGAACCACATCAAATAACCTCACTGAAGATGTAGAACGTGCACACCTAACTACAAATGGGTTATACTACAGAAGGAACATTTTATTGAGTGCAATACATTCAAAGGTGGGTCCGGACTTACCTCAACCAGGTGGTTATCGGGCCCATACAGGTCTTTGTCCAACTCGATGACCAGGGACTTGAAGAAGGAGGAGAACTTTCTCTTCTGCTTGGTAGCTTCATACTTGGACACAGCCGTCTGAAGGTGTGGATAAAAACATCATTTACTACCAGGGCGCCCTGTGCTGAGTACGTCGCTGTGAGGTATTCCAACCGGAGAGTGGGAGAGCAATAAATAAAGCCAACTACGGTTTTACATGTGGATGGTTCCAGAACAACTCAATGGGGAGTAAGGCCTTACGTCCTCCAGCAGCCGCCCTTCCACCCGTAGCTCCCAGGAGGCCACGGTGCCCTCCCCATCCTCAGCGTCTGGCTTGGCAGGGTTGAATGTATTGGAAATGAAAATGCGCAGCTTTCTCTTTTGCTGAAAAGGGACAAAAAGTAAATCATTATGTTAACTGTACTAATCATTGGAAAATAAAGGGAACTATAGTGGGAACCTATAAATATAATCGGTTACAAAGAGGCAAGTGGTAGTGATGGTTCAAGGCGTTTCATCATTGAGACAAGTGTCTATGATGGGTCATGATGACAAACAAAACTAATTGCTACCTAAAATCCATTTACCATTGAATAACGTAATCTAGTCTACAAATGGTGATGAGCACCACTGGTCATGCCATTCCTTTTATCAAATAGCAATTAAAATTCAGAATGGAGTCAATAGGTGGGGGCGATAAACTGTTAAGAGTTGGCTAGCTTCGGGAGTTTAAAATCTAGATAATCATCGGGAAATGTGGGTTGAGTGAGAGGGGTTTTGGGAATGTTGATAGTAAAACACTTGTCAACAAAGAGGCACGGGCTGACCAGAACGCTTGGGCGGTATCATGGGATATCAGGGTATGTACAAATACCAAATGTATGATTCAATAATGTCAAAAGTACAGACACTCCTCTTTTTATTCAACTTTTTACGACATCTAATGAATTACATTTTTTTATCATGTTTATTAGGAATCTGTACTAAAACCCGGTATATAACTGCCTCTGGGGCTGAATTATTGAAGACCGTAGTATTGATAAGCTAAACAATAGCCAATAACTAAAAAGGCAATTATACAGGAGACGTCCCAAATATCAATTATAATTTTCAGAGCCCATAACATTAAAATGGCTGTTTAGAATTGTATCCCTCAAGCTCAACAGTACCAGTGGAGCACCAGTATATATGTAACGCACATTGACTGTATAATACAGGTTCAACTGACTTTCAATAAGTACATCGGTGGAGATTAATCGCAAAAAAGATTGAGAATTGTACGAAATCTCAAAAAATTATAGAATAAATCCTTATTCAATGGGCCAAAAGTTTGAAACCCCGGCAAGAATTGCCTAAGTAGGCTAATGGCACAGGAGACACACAGCATTGTGGGCTAGACAATGTCATACCCGCCATAATGACTTGTATAACCAGCAGCGTGGCTCTAAATTTATTTTATTTGTCATTACGAAAATTTCTCTATTCTTCCAACTCACTTTGAGGTAATTTTTTTAGCACTGTAAAGAAACATCTAGATACTTTTTCTATTTGACCTTTGATTTAATGTTGGATTTGTAGAGGAATTATAATACACACCCGTGAAATTTCTTTGACAAATCAGGACTGTATATAACAAGGTGCTCGAATAAGGGAAACCCATTTCCATTCAACTACAAAAGAGGAGCGCAATTTAAGTTACGGATCATAATGGCATCGAAGAAGTAAAGCCATCTCAATAACAACTACACATTCATAAAATAACTGACAGCAAAAAAAATAAATGAAGCATTCGGTTAAATGTCTGCTATGTGGTGAGATTTGAAGACGCGTCCCTGGAATGCTGTACATCATTTGAATGGAATACCTTAATGGGCCTCTTGAGTGCCTCCTGGATGTCTAGCCTCTTACGCATGATGGTCTGGTCCAGCTTCCTCTCGAAGGCAAGCAGATCCATGTAGGCTTGAGACTCTGGCACCAGCTCTCTGATCTGAGACAGAACACACACACACACACACACACACACACACACACACACACACACACACACACACACACACACACACACACACACACACACACACACACACACACACACACACACACACACACACACACACACACACACACGTAATTAGCATTCAATTAATTATGATAGTCAGTGCGTCAATAAAGCGTCTGTGTAATACTGTGATTTTATTTAGAAGGTGCCCGTTAACTGAAGCATGGCCGCTGATGCAACAAAAGAAAAATACGCTGCGTTCACAAGCTTATGGTGCCGGTGGTCAAGGCAATTCAATATTCCACCCATCATAAAGATGCTAGATCTTTATGATAGGTGGATTATTTAGTTGTCGGTAGTAATTAAACAAGGGCCTCAAATCCAATTATCTAGACCATAGCAGCAGGCCTTCAGAATGATTGTTGTTTTTTTAGTTTATACATACCCTTTGAGGTAGAATTTTATCAGCCATCTTCTTCTTCTTTGTGCTGTATTAAGAACAAGATTAAGAAATGGTTCTGGTTAAATTAGGTTAGCCAGTATTGGTTAGTAGAAAGATCCTCAGGCTTCAGTTTAAATCGAATAAATGATTGATAAACGTAGGAACTTAAATGCAATTAAATGGGGTAGAGTATGTGAAAACGAAATGAAAGAATGTGAACTTGTTTAATCATTAGTGTTTATCCCGAACATGCAGGCCTGTGACTAGACCGCTCTCCACCATGGGTAGTATTTACTGCTGGTTCCGGTTCTGCTGCTGCACCGGTTGGATCTGCTGGGGAGCGGGACGCTTCCGAGAAGGGTCCATCCCGCCGGGCATGCCGGGCCGTGATACCGGACTGTTACCATAGCCTGGGGGCCCCATGGCAGGGCCCTGGGGAGTCATCCGATTGGATGGGGGCATACCAGGTCTCTGTGGAGGAAGGACCAGAGGTTTCAGGTTCACCACTGACCAAGAGAGGAGGTATGGAATAGCGCTTACAGTAAAGTACTGCAGTTGCATAGGAGTGAGTTTAGCAACCCTAGCAGCAAGCACCTGAAATTAATTCCTGTAAGGGTTGGTAGTCATGGTGATAGGAATTCTTCGGCTGGTTCTTAACCCAAGATGACCACATTTCCATTATGAGATACTTGTATTGCGACACATTGGACATAATGTAGTGGATGAGGGATCTCTTTTCACGTTTGGATGAGGAGCGCCTAAATGATGGGAAAAGAAAACCAAGCCCTTGCATTTGTGTGCTCCCAACATTTCCGCAGTCAAAATCTGTCGAGTAATTGGGTGATGGAGAACAAAAATGATGCTAAAAGGCCAGGATTCCAATTCAATGAAGCAAAATTCATTTTCAAGGACGGCGTGTACTGGAGAGTTATGGACAAATGAAATAAATCAAAGCTCTTCAGTGCTTTTGATTATCACACCATCTCCACACAAGGTAGCCCGTTAAAATCGTAATCTTAAATGTGAATTCAAAAGGGTTTGCTGCCATACATTTAAGACGCGCAAGCTCTGCAAAATAATTATATCATGCAATCAGTAAACAAACTTAAGTTTAGACTAGACGCATCAGATCAAACCAAATATTTGCATCAACGGATAAAGACAAATATCATTGCGCTTTGACTGAAAGAAAGGTGCCAATTCTTTCCAAATCTAAACTTTTATAAAACAAAAAAGGGCATAATAAAATGTACAAATGTACATCCAGGTACAAATGTACCTGGATTGTATAGTAAATAGCAAACATGAAACACGTCTCAAAGCAACTCCGCATGGCGATCCTGCCTAATGTATAAAAAAACTATGAAACTAAATCTCCTGGCGACTCACCAAGCCATGTGATAAGAACTCAAATAGGCGGCTCCGAGTATTAGACTGCATGCGTTCGGATAAGGGACAAGCCACCTAGCTCCTCTTCTTCCCCACTCTTTTCAGCTCCGCTACAAGTCCTATGATCGTCAAGCGCTCTCCAGCAACAGCAGCGCTACAGCCCTCCCTCTCTCTGAACAGACTCGGGTGGAGCCAAGCAGGGCGAGATACAACCTCCCCATCTCATTCGCTTTATACTTAAGCCAGAAGTGGGAAACACCCGTGTCCTGTAAGCACATCTCAATGGCCAAAAGTAAATTTGTATATTGATATTAGAAATAAAATGATTGCTAAGAAGATAAAGGATAATGTCTGCTTTTAGCTCAATACATTAACAGTGACTGGTGGTTGATCCCATCTCCAAAATATCGACGTTGTTATGATTGGATTCACCAACCAAGTTAAATAACTTTAAGCTCATTCAAGTTTGAAATCTTATGTAGAAAAACACATAAGCTCTTAATTTTGCAACCACAATGGTGCACATCACTGGACTATTGTGGCTTATACAATCTTTTTACAAACAAACTGTGTGCAAAATGGGAGATTCTTATAGTATTGGAAACAGAATGTGTGGGTGGAATAGAAATTCCACACTCTATTATCACTATTCATCATTGCAACCTTGGTTTTCAACAAACAGATTCTCAGTGTTCTGCAGTACTCAGTGATTTGAGCGTTCTTTATAACATTCTGAAAGCCAGTGTGTGTGTGTGTGTGTGTGTGTGTGTGTGTGTGTGTGTGTGTGTGTGTGTGTGTGTGTGTGTGTGTGTGTGTGTGTGTGTGTGTGTGTGGTCAAGGATATAGGGGGGGGGGGGGGGGGGGGGGGGGGGGGGGAGAAGTGTAGCATCCTTTCACAGGAAATTCATTTTTTCACGGTAGGAGCAAGCTGCATGGCCTTGGACCGATCACAGGTTGTTGGAAGCTATGCCAACCTTTCGGCAGATCGTTTCAGATTGACGAAATATATTTAAATCATACTTACACAGTACGTTATATGGAACTCATTTGAGAAGAACAAGAGGTACGTTTGTTACTTCAAAATAAAAATAAATAAAAATTCTAACAAGGGACAAAAAGGGGTCAGCGAAAGAGATGTATCGATCTTAAAAGTTCGTCCTAGTTCATAATATAAACACAATTTAAACTTGTGTTTAAATGATCGTGCATGGCCAGGGTGCAAAAATCACAAGTACGGCAGTTACATTTAGAGACAACGTTGTCATGTCGGTGCACAACCAACATAGATGCAGCTGGAGTAACGCAGAGGTAAGAGGGCGATGCTATTGGCTTGAATTAAACCCAAGGCGCGACATCTCCAATATACTACTTTACCGTTAGTTGTATCCTAGCGATCCAAGTGATTCATTCAACTTTGTTTTGTTTTTTGCACCAGAATACAAATACACTGAAATAATTGTAGCGTCAAGATATCCATATGTTGACATTAGCTGACGTACAAGTTAGCAAAGCTAATAGAAGTGGCTAACGCTACCACTGTTAGCAGCGCGTTAGCTACCCCACACAACAAATCACACAACAAAGTGGTGTGTGCAATAAACACCACTTGCACATATGCGATTACAGTTTTACCAAATGTTGGTCATGGCCTTATCTTAATATGGTTACGTGTCCACGTTAAGAACATAAACACAACTAGCTCAGTTAGCTACCTAACAAAGCAAGGGGCTAAAGGCTTTGTTCTAGCTGACACGCTAACGCGTCAGCACCAGCGACGGAGGGACGCTTACCGGGTATCCAGGCCCGGGCATCGGGGAACGGTACATATGATTTTGCGCGCCTGGCGAGGGTCCCATCCTTCCAGGTGTCCCAGGGCCCATACCTGGTCCTCCACCCGGTACCGGTGGTCCAGGACCCATTCCACCGCCGCCACCTCCTGTCGGTGCCGACTGAAAACCACCTCTGGCCGCCATCTCCTGAAATCCGCCGCCTGTGGTGGTGTGGAAGTACCGCGAGAGGAAGTGTGTGTAAAGAAACGCTAAGTAGTATTTACGCGATGCAATATCTACCCCTGCTGTATAGGATGTGCATTACTTACAATTAGTGTTGGGTCATGTGTTCATCATATAAATCTCATGTAAAAGTTCTGGAATCCAACTCCTTTGGGACAAGAATGTTTTAAAATATCTCAATTAAAAGGGTAAGATGTATATTATTTGTAGATAATACTAATGCAAAAATGCTTATCCAAATTTACTCAAAATCTAGATTTCTTTATACATTTTTATAATCGGATTTTCAAGCCTCTCACAAAGCCCCCCATTAAGTAATTAACCAAAAATAGGCGTATTGTCTTTCAAAGAGAATGCGTCAATGGATCAACTAGTTAGTGCTCTTGATCATACTAGCCATTGAGCTGGGATTGGGATCATATTCTGTGGTATCAGGTCTTTTGGATCCAATAGATAATTGACATCCCGATTGCCATTGCTGCGAATGTGCCCTGGTACTCGCTTATATCGAGAGCGACTTACAGCGGTTCATACACACATTACACTTCAACGATGGAGTCAACCATGCAAGGCGACAGCCAGCTCGTCGGGAGCAGTTATGGCACTCGGCTAGGAGGAGCCATGGACCTATTCTAGAAGGGGATCGAACTAGCGACCTTCCGGTTACAAGGCAACCCATACTTGAGAGATATGTCAATTTTACATTAGGCTACACAATACGTCTCATATCCCAAGCACTCAGAACTGCAAGTACACAGCTGCTTATTAAATAGGAGAATCTCCTGTTGGCGTTGACCCAATTTAAACCGTAAGGTGGACTTTATTCTCCAATGCACTATTAGAAGCCTAGTTGCAGACGTCATCAAGTCACAACCAACACATAGATTCAGCCATTCCTTTATTTATGAGGTCAGTCTTGCAGCAAATTGATAAATGCAATATATGTATGAAATAATCCAAAGGAAACTACTGTGCACGTGAGGAACATTTTCTATCTATTTGGGTTCATCTTCTTTTCCTCCTCCAACCAGTCCGACCTGGACAACATTTAATCACAGGAGAGAGTTTTTAAGATTGCCTGGATTCTGTCCCTCCAGGTCAGTACCACATCGGTGCACACAGGTCACTCTCACAGTTAAAATAATAGCAACAGCGGAGGAATCGCCCATTTGTTATTCTGGGCAGCTCCGCTCCATCTCCATGGAGATGGGAGGGGGAAACGCATGCTTTTCCCCCCACTGATTGAAGTATGGATTCAAACTTAATGACCACATGTAAAAAAAGAAATAATTCTCCTATTTTCTTCTGGTATTTCCGCTCATGGTACTAAACATTATACTAGGCACCCAACTGATCAACCCTAACCTGTATAGGATTTTACAATTTAATCCATTTTCCTTGCGCCTGTGTGATATTGAGCTGGCAAGCTGAATGGTTTCTATTATATGTATTAGCCATAAAACTCAACAGAAATGCTAAAGGAAAAGGGAGTTTTAAATTATTCATTTGACTTTCAGCCTTGATGAAAAAAAAAAAGTATTTTTGTATGATTAAAATGATTTGAAGGATGTATTGATTCATAGAACAGCACTTAGTTAAGACGCATTAATCACAGCATTGCAAAAATGAGGTCACAGTTCGGTTACCATGGGGAATCGGGGATGATGATTTACAATTTTAAAAGAGCTGTCTCTCCGTCTTGTCAGGCCAAAATCCACAGCTCATGTTCGTACCCAGCAGATTATTGAATGGCAGCCCTATAAGCAAACTATAAATGCTGAAAAAAGGAACTCTAATGTCATGTAATACTGATTGAGGCCATTATCCAATAGTGTTAACGAAGGGACAGAGGTCATTTTCCTTGAATGTTCATTGCAACCATATTAAATAAAATGGCCATGATGGAAAACAAAGACCAGAACAGTATGTAAGATGCAACACAGTCACACATATTGCACAGTTTCAAGTGACTACTTACCATCACACAGAAGACAGATGGTTCGGGTGTTGTCAAGTCACCATCACCTGCGGAAAGGATTCAGTTCAACTGTTGCATTTAACTCAATGAATAACACATCACACAACATATCACACATATACCTTTCTTTTAACCCATAGCATATAACTCATTAATCATCACTTGATATAATCATATACACTTGGTGATTGTGACGACACACCCAAACCATCTGTCTTCTGTGAGATGGTAAGGATCTACACCTCCAGCTATTGAGCATGCGTTTACATGATACATAACATATTGTGGCACCCAGATAGGACTGTCAGTAAACGTCAAGGAAACGGCTTTGGCTTAAACCAATTCAGGGCATCTTTTATTGAAACCACTGCAAAAGGAACTAAGGGGTTGGGGATAAAAAGGTAACAAAGGTTCTGCCCGGACTTGGGTATCTTCTCTTCAGGGAATCACTCCTTGGATGGGGCCTGGGGAGGGGGAAACTCATGACAGCAGACCCGAGCAGATCAGCTGCAAACCCAGGGAAAAGGGGTAAGTAGTAGCTAGCCTTCTTAGCTCCTCTTTTATTTTGGGAGTCCTTCATACCCGATTCTTCATATAATCCCTGAGGTCCTTCTTCCATACAAACTGTTGGGCCCGAGTGCCAGAGTGCCGTGCTTAGTGTGCGACAATCTCCCACGAATCACATCACGGTAGCCACCGGCATCCTTAAGTAGGCCGGGAGTTGATTGTTGCTCCGAGGACTGCAGGGGCTGCGAGTGATAATAGTGATGTCAATCACCTGTCCCAACTGCATTCTACCTGCAATCCTGAGCTGTGCTTCCTCAGCCCTTAGGGGCAGCTGAGGTTCTCGTGGTCCTCCACAATATACTATAAATACCAATAACATATAACACAATACCCATGATATAAATCAAATAATGACAAAATACCACATATATGAAGAACATTTCAAACTAGAAAATACATTTCCTGCAAAAAATGTGGTTAGTGCTGTAGTGCAAAGTGAGGTTGAAATATGTTTTTAGTTAAACCACATATTTAAGACGTAAATAAATGTTAAAAGGCTAAAGTCAGGTGAAGGGAGTCTAAATGGAGTAAACAATGTAAACATGCACACCATGTAAATGGTTGGAAACTAAAGCAAAGAGTTAAACAAATAGCTAAAGTGACAACGTTTTAATACATTTGAGATAATATAGAATAGCTGAGCCGTTCCCTGTGTCTCTGTATTTCTGTGTCATTGTGTGTGTGTGTGTGTGTGTGTGTGTGTGTGTGTGTGTGTGTGTGTGTGTGTGTGTGTGTGTGTGTGTGTGACACTTGGAAAAGTATGTTATTGACCTTATTCATTCACATCTAGTTCATCAAAATAAGCCCACGCAATGATGAGGCTCATATTGGACTCCTTTGAGTCTCAGCTTTCATTTGGCATATCTTTTGTGTAGATAGCAGGACGTGAAAAAGATAGTTTAAGCGTTTTCTTTAGCATGTAGCTTCTACCAGGAGTAAACCGCATTTTTAGCAAGCACAAAGCCTCTATACATATACACAGGCCCACAGACAAAAGCCGTAGACAACTGAAATATATGGTATAAAATTTAACTGATTCTGAAAAAAATGAAAAAATTATATCGAAATTCTGTTTAGAGATACAAGTGTGTTGATTTGTTAAATGTTTGAACGAATGTTAAGAGTTTAAAAAACAGTTACAAAGTCTGAAGTAGTTGGGCGGACGGCTTCGTCGGCCTCGAATTGCAAATAATATTTTAAAAGTAGAATATCTTAAATGTATAATATTGAATGGAAGTGTTTTGAATGGAATGGAAGAATTTTCAAATCGGAATGAGTCTCTAGGTGAGAAGGTGTGGAAGGAGGTGGGTCCCAAAGTTTGTAGAGAATAAGAAAGAAAGAAAGAACGAACAAACAAACGAACGAACGAACGAAAGAAAGAATAAAACTTAAGAACAATAGTTGAGCGCTGCATGCAACACTCACCTAATGTAGAATCCTTTCATGAAACACAGTTGTGTTTACATTTTTTTGAGTGGATTCTCTCAAAAAAGTGTTGACGAAATAGGAAAGTGTTTAGACGTAAGAAGGTTGCCTGCCTCGAATATATTTATTTTCTAGTCTCGCCTAACTGTCAGATGAGTCATGACAAACCTTGACAAACAGATGAGTACCTTGAATTTCCACTTAATGTACCTTCTGGAAGTGATCATACTTTAAGTCAAATCAAAACTTAATGTTTCTCACATTTAGTCAAGCATGTCCAATTACATCAATGAACACATTCCTTCAATTTGACATTGAACTAACAGACTAAAAGAGGCAGTGTTGATTACCATTCAATGAAGGATAAGGTAGAAAATCAACGCAGGTAATTCGTCACAGGATTATCCTGGGGCCCCATGATATGGTTTTTGTAATGGTTGAATTGATTAACATAAACAAGTATTTGTGTAGTCTGGAGAAAGCCTTTTAAACTGTTTATGTGGAAGATTCATTCTCAGTTATGGGAGAACCCAAATATTATACTTTTTTTATGTGTTTATAAAAAAAAATACGAAAGTTAACTTTCTGCAACGAAAGTTAAGTAAGTGTTTAAGTGTTTGACCAAATAATGATGAGGCGTGAATAAATACTTGTTAGAATGAACCAGTGAACATACGTTACCTGTGTGTGTTGACAAGGGGCAGTCACATGTACGTAAATAAAAACAGACCAGTGACTTGTCTGTTTTCATGCTATCTCATTAATTGATGCTTCATGAAACTCCCTGGACAGATGTCTTCCCAGACTCTATAAAACATAAATTGTTCAATTAGTGCCCAGTGATTACAGCTTGGATATCATTAAGAGAATGGTGAAGTACTTTGAAGCAGTTGGGGCAATATGAGTATGAGATCTGACACAGGATCCCAGAGAAACCAGTTTGCATGACAAATGTTTAATCCTCCAAATGAGAGGCACTCCTGAGTCACGCCCACAGGAATCTTCCAGTTCAGCCTCCTCCTTGACGAATGGATGGACTTTTTTAATTGCATTGAGAGAGGGGACAGGATACGTTGAAAGTAGGGCTGAAAAATTATCGAAAGTTCTCATCTTTGACATCGCATCGAGGAATGAAAAGGAGGACACGTGAATGACACACATGAGGCAATGTGTCATTCTCTTCTTTGACTCTTCCCATCGTGGGGGTGCTCTAAGGAACTCCACAGAGATGCCTGCATGCCTTAAAGTCTGATATACTCCCTTATTCCCCTGGGGTCTTGAATGATGAGAGCACAAAACCAAAGGGAAATTTGGTGTACCGTTGCACCAGATTGTTCCCCAGACCAAGACCAGCGTGCAGTAGAATATTAAGTGTGTTTGTTGTGTTTTTTGCCAGTAAATTGTTTTCAGTATAAGACTTGGGACAAAAATGGACTGAGTTGCAGAGATGTTTGAACACGTGCCAATAGCTTTTAAAATCTTCATCTTTAATAAAAAAATCATTATGTATACAAAAATAAATAAACAAATAAATAAGGAAAATGTATCTGGATAAAAAATATTGTATTGTACCTGTGTGTGGACACGGTGGTTGTTTTTTATTGAATAACAATAGAAATTCAAGAAAACTGTTGAGATTGGCACTGTCTGAAACAGAGAGGTGAGAGGCCCTTTCAGTCAATGAGGATACCTGCTCCCTTCCCTCATTATTATTGAACCTCATCCAGGTCCAAGTCAGGGTCACAAACTCTAGTTCTAATCCTTCAATGCCCTTAAACTAAATCTGCATTATACTGGCAATAAACTGCAGGAGACGATATTAAACCATTCTCTATGTGCCGCCCCTCAAGTTATCACCATTTCTGGCTCCTTGTATTCCACAATTGGGCTTTCCTTATAACAAGAATGTTCTGAGCAACAGACGGTAGTAATCCACTAACGGCCACCCAGGAGCCAAAGGGGAGCCATCAATAAGATCGGGCCAGACGCTCGCCTGTGGGCTCGGTACGACCTCATGGAGACCGACACAAGAAAGTGTTGACGCTGCAGTGCTTCTGGTGCCAGGTCTCGGAGGCTCCTCAGGAGGTGGCAGCACCAGTTAAATGGTGCCACATGCCACGTTCCAGCGAGGGTGGGAGTGGGAGGGTGGCAATCTGTTATCATTCATCTGATGAACTGAATGTGGATGTTTTTCTTCCATTGAGACAACACGACTAAGATTACATTCTTGCTTTACTCTTATCAATTAGAATGATCTTATTCATATGATATATGTCTAGCTGGAGATTAAATCTGTTGAAAGAAAATAAAGTGAATCCACTTTGACGACAGGTCTTATGATGCGTGGTTGGACAAAACTGAGCAGATTCTCCACTGTTACAGGACAGGTGAAAGTATTTTTGTATTTACACAATATATATATATATATATAAGTGTTAATATCTAGGGCAAGGGGCTGTGGACTGTCATGTTCAGTAAGCAGCTCTTGTGTGGTGCAATCTTTAAATAGATCCAGAAAGCAGAAGACGGCGACTCAGACCAAGACACAATAAGTTGTAACAGGAAATTAACTGCATCATATTTTATTCTTGGTTAATTTGTCTTCTTGGCAGGTACAACAGAGAAAAAAATACTAATCACTGATAGAATCATGTCGTAGAAATTCATAAGAGAAAAATGCGTGTAGGACTCGGCAGTTATCCTGCAGGACCGCCTAATACTAGCATATTAATGAATGGTGACCGTGAGGTTAACATATTGAATAATGAAAGGGAATGTGTGCTCGCATCAGATGTAAAACGTTGATGTTTCATTTCCCGCTAAAAGAAAAGTTTTTATGGACAAATGGAAGTTCTCTCCTTGTCCTTGGATAACCTGCAAAAAACTGTCAGTGAGGAAACAAGCCAGCATGAACCTGTTTTAAGCCACATTAGTGGAGGCGTAGCTGGCTTTTTAGGAGTAGGCCTAGGTCTGAGCACATGGATCACACGATGCATTACTGAGCTACTTACCCATTGCAACTGGGCCAGTTGGTAGTGGCAGATGTTCTGTGGAACATTAAGGAGGCTTTAACACCATGTAGGTTCCTGACAGACAAGGATGATAAAAGGCTTCACAGGATATTTTCTCATCCATCCACTTGTCGCACATCGATTGGAAGGGTAATTATATTTCAGAGCTTCAGTGTCTCGTAACAAGGTGTTGGGGCAAAAGGCTGTTCATATCCACCTCTGGCAACCTGTTTAAGTAAAGATAAGAAATATCTGACTTATTAAAAGATTAGCCTCCTTCCCCCAAAGCCATTAGCAACATTGTTACAGAGAAAGCTAATTAAATGGAAAAAAATTGATAAGCTCACACTTGGGGAAATATACGAGCAAAATGTACTTGATGAATTATAGCGTTCTTAATCGTTTTTTAGAGCTACTTCATGTGATAAAAATGAACATTTGCACAGTATCTTCATTTGAAAAATACAAATACAGTGTCTTTGCAACTGTTCACCAATCATACAGCAGCTTGCAATTAAATCTTTCATAGTGTATTGAGGTTTAGGAATAAAATCTCCATAGAATAGCAATTTGCAAAATGATACGTATATACAGTACATTAAAATTAACATTGACATTAATGTTAATGATAATATCAACATTAATACCATTAATGATTTTATATATTTATGTTTCGTTAGCTAAATAGAATAGCCCATTACCTGGAAAATGGAAATTTGATTATCAGGCAACATTTGTTTTTGTATAAAAGAAAAAAGAAAGCTAAAATAATACAAAAAAAAGTTCTGATCAACACAGAAATAATGATGTCGACAATATGACAATATATCAATAAGAAGAGTACATTTCTTTTACATTACCTCTACATATTGGCGGTATTGTGCTTTGATAAGACGTTTGCAACTAGAACACACAGATAAAGAACTTTTAACAGGCCAACAGTACTCCAATGAATAGACCAATCCAGTGAGCGTGGCAATCTCAGCCTATCCCAAGAGCGGAGATACCAGGAAATGAAGTTGGGCAGAGGAAGTCTCTCACACGTTTTCTGGCTCACTGGGCAAACATTGAATGGTGAATTGAAAAGACTAGATTGAAATAGATTGCTGCTTGTTTTTCTGTAATCAAAATAAACATATAAAACCAAAGAGCATGTGGCTACGTGATTCACTAATCACTACACAAGACACACACGCACAAACACACACGTGTGTGTTAACACACAAGTGCTTGCGCACAGGCATACACGCACTCACACACCCACACACAAAACCATCTTCCTGTTGCGGTTTATCACTTAGGCAAATTTGGCAAATGTATATATTTATATCTATAAAAACATAAAAAATAATAAAACAATGAAATGCATGCACAGGACGAATACAAGCATGCATTTACAAGATGAGACCTGATATATCCACCAGCATATGTTTCGAATTCAACGGTGGAGGATGTGTCTATGACCACCACTGCAGTCCTAAACCAAAACCTGTCAGCCCCCCAAACACGTTAACAGCTAGTCCCCCCTTCATGCTTTGATCTGAACCTTGTAATCACGGACAAAGATACATTCATGAGCTAAGTGCCACCCACTACACCGTGTCCACCGTGTTTAATTAATCTTCTTCCTACAATTGCCGCAGGCTCTCATCTTGCTACATACGTACAATGGAATAAGCAATTTTGCTTTGTTTTGTATTTTTTAGATACACCCCCACCCCCCCTTCCCCACCCCCCCCTCTGACTCTCTAACGGAGTCAGAGGGGGGGGGTGGTGGTACTGCTGTCAACAGTCAGGGGGATACAAAGGCATGTGGCTCTTCATCAGCTGTCTTCTGCGGCGGAGCGGCGGTACACTGCACCGCCCGTCGTCTGCCGTGGGAAACGGGTGTCCGTGTTCTGACATGCTGTTCTCTGTGATCGGCAGTATGTCACATCCACGGGTGGGGGGGGGGGGGGGGGTGTTGCCAAACGACACACTGTCTCCTACTGCGTTTTTTCGGGGAGACGCGATAGATATCTACGTCAGGTCGCAATTATGTCCTCCCCCCCTTTCAAGCCTCTGTTTAAAAAAGAAAAAATATTTTTTTATTTGAATTCCTTTTTTTCGTTTGTTTAGTTCTTTGAAAAAAAAAAGTCTGTGTTTTTCTGAATATGGTTTCGTATCATTTATCTTGGCCTCCCTTGTTCAAGACTTTAAAGTCTGTTCTGTTATTCTGTGTTTCTGGCTTTGGACGACACGATGCCAGTCCTCGTTCCCTGAGCGCCCAGGCGCTGCACTCAACATGTGAAGTCTTCAAAGTTGCCCTGGCCAGGGTGGTGAGGTAGCATGTTGGCGGGATACGTGGACGGCGTACGCAGGTTCTCACACGGAGCCTGAGATGGAGGAGGAGAGAGAGAGAGAGAGAGAGAGAGAGAGAGAGAGAGAGAGAGAGAGAGAGAGAGAGAGACAGAGAGAGAGAGAGAGAGAGAGAGAGAGAGAGAGAGAGAGAGAGAGAGAGAGAGAGAGAGAGAGAGAGAGAGAGAGAGAGGAAATTAAACACACTGGAACACATTTTTCATTTGAACCACCACATACAAAAAAAAATTCCAACACGTTCAGTAATTGGATGTTAACAGGTTTTCACGTTTTTGGGTCTTTTGATGGCATGGCAGCATTTTCTGGTCCACCTATTTATTTTAACAGTTTTTTTGTTTTTGTTTTTGGCAGCATGAGGGAAAGGCACTCATTAGTGTTGCCAATTAATAAATAAGTCATACAAGCAATGTGTGGAAAAGTGAGAAAAGAAATACAGAAATAAGTTTTCCCAGAAGGGTTAGAATAATGGTGGATGAACCTTTTAGGTAGGTAAAATTGTGTTAGGGTTAATTAATGAAGAAAATACTACAGAAAACCGATTACTAAGTTACTGTGGTGATCAAGCAACGAGCACAGATGCTTCCCTGTAGATGTTGATGAGGGAAAGCTAGAATGACATAATAAAGTGCAACGGCTTCATTTAGGGTTGGTAATCAGTTGAGCTGTCCAACCTTCCCATGCCCTAGCCCCTCCCCTCTCACTATAATGTCCTAGTCTGGGCCTAAAACCGTTGATTAAACTCAAACAATTTCAACTTGTTTCTGCTGTGGCTTCTACCTATACGTCTCAATTTTCTGTAGCCCAATCTTTCTCTCAATGGCACATCTAACAAATTCTCTTCCACTTGCTCCTCAGCTTAATCTCACGCTCTCTCTCTTTCTCACAATTTATCCCTCTCTATTGTTCTCACTGTCTCTTTTTCACAATCTCTCTCTCTCTCTCTCTCTCTCTCTCGCTCTCTCTCGCTCTCTCTCTCGCTCTCTCTCGCTCTCTCTCTCGCTCTCTCTCTCAACCCTAACCTGCATCTCCTTCTACTTCAATGTGATTATGGGAATGATTCAGACCCAGAATCTTAAAGTGTAGTAATATAAAACGGGCATTTCCTAGGTGTTCTGCTGTCTGGGGTACTATTTAATTGAGAAAAATCCCCCCCAAAAAATCGATAGAACTTGCCAGGGTTTCCTGTTAGAAACACTGCCAACTGAGTCTCTGATGTTTGTGTTTCACTAATCGGCTTCCAATTCAAACGAAACCAGGCAAGAGCCAGCCGGTGGTTAATTAATACAAAAAAAAAAAGTCTGTCAATAAATGCTGAATTCCAGGTGGACCAGACTGACGAGAAAACACATTGCCAAACATCATTCGACAACTTGGCGTAAAGCGGTCACATCTGTTCCCAGACATGAAATCATAACGAACGGACATCGAATTATGATTGTTCTCCCCCGCGTTTAAGCTAGGCGGTATCGGGACGGGGCGCGGGATGGAGGAGCGTGCGATGGTTAGGAACTCGCTCACTGACATGGTGCTTGACGTCATCCAGGCTCAACACGGCTCCCCGGTCGTTGTTGCTGCTCCGCTTGTGCTTCTTCTTCGAGCAGTGGCACAGCTTGTACTTGATCACCTGGAACAGACGGCACCCAGAGTGTCCTCAGAGTATGAAGACGTCTCACAGCGGCCTATAGGACCAGGCTGCTCTCCCACACGTTCAAAGTGCTTGACATGGCCATGCTTTCGGTGTGTGTGTTCATACACGACACACGGCTTCGCAACAATGTCACACGCCCACTCGCACCACAGCACTGGTTAGGATGACATGGATTTCACACTTCTATAAATATGAGGCCAGCGATCTATTATGTGAGTGGAGATGGCGTGGGCGCAGACCCACACATACACATGCACACGCACACATGATCAAACCAATGCCCACCCACACGCACGCATGCACCCACTGAAACCAAGGCCCGACAAAGAATAGATTAATCTCCATCGCTAATCGTTAAACAAGCATGCAACTAAGCAGAGAGCTTCCTTCAAAAGAATGGACTGACAGAACCTGATTCATCTAAAATAGAATACATCCAAAATGTTAATGTATTCAGCAGTAATGATGTGTGAGTTTTTGGGGCGGGGGACTCCATGGCAACTCCACATTCTTCAGGCCCAGTTCTTTTGTAAACAGACAGCTTATCATTATTATTTACTCTATATCTTAATATATCCTTTATCAATGCATAATTTAGAAAGCATAACACAAAGAATGGAGAACGGAGCAATAACTTTTGGTTAAAAGTAGATTATTTTATATGAAACAAACAAAGGATAGCTTTACTGTTTTGCATTCAAGGGCCTATCCATGATTGTCTAGCATGATTATAGTGAGTGTAGACTCAATTACATCCATGGATTGTCATTGCTCTAAATAATGGTGTCTACGCTGTATAATCATACTAGACAATCTGTGGATATATAGTGTCTACACACTAAAATCATTCTAGACAATCTGTGGATCAAATAGTGTCTACACACTCCAATCATGCGAAACAATCTGTGGATATAATGGTGTCTACAAACTACAATCACGCTAGACAATCTGTGGATATAATGGTGTCCACACACTGGAATCAGGCTAAACAATCTGTGGATATGCCCATGGGACCATGGCTTAAAATAGGATTTAGGGATTTTTCAACCCTATTTTTTTGTCATTTTAGGTGTAAGGGACTAATGCAGACAACAATATTTGGAATTGGTCTAGTATAACCTGAACAAGGTCTGCAATGTAATCCGTCGGACGAATAATGCCCCATCAAAGCACGTACTCTAAAGTTCTTTTCTTTGCCACTGACTGGCTCGGATTATATTCGAACCTAACGGAAAGAATCTCTACAGAGAAACACAAGTTTCTATTTGGCTATCACTTGATCCTGCCTGTTTGGCTCGCTCTGAAATCTTGTTGTTGCGTAGTACATTTCCGTATTGTCTATGAAATAAACTCTCCTCTCCACCCAAATCTTTAAGATAACATCAAGGCATGCTTTCTGCTGCCCGACAAAACAAACCCTCATCTCTCCGGCTCTAACTGACGTTTCCCCCATTCTCTTCCTGCAACAACCCAACGCTCACGAGTCTCATCGAGTGATACTTGGTTGGACAAAGTACCAAACAAACCGAAAGGTAAAGAACAAAGTTGTGATTCTCTGTAGGGATCCTTTCTATAATGTTAGAATACAGTCTGAGCCTGTCAGTGGCAAAAACACGCACGTTAGAGGATGTACATTGTTGGGCCTCTTTTGCCCCAAAGGATTACATTGCATCCTGTGTTTGGAGAACAGGGTCCAGGTAAGAAAACGGGTTAGTTTTTTGTTTTTCCTAAGTTTTCCAAAGTTTTCCTTAGCACCCCATGTGGTACTTCTTTGTAACCTTTTCATTTTTTTTAAATTGACTTTCGTTCAGATTGAAATGGATTTGACTTTGTGCCGACACAAATAAATTAGCAAATAAATATCTATACTGATGTGTTGCTTTAAAAACAAAATAACTTTTTAAAAAAAGACCATTTTGGCAAGAGTTTCTTTTCAATAAACTAAATGCTGCAGAACCCATCAATTTAAAAGGAGTAGATGTTTGGGTAAAGAGAGAGATAGAGAGAAAGTGCAAGAGAGAGAAAGAGAGAGAAACATTTACCTTGTACAGATAGTCAGAAGAGAGAGACAAAGCGAGAGAGAGGGAGAGAGACCCTTACCTCATACAGATAGTCAAAGAGCTCCAGGATGGTGAGGATGCTGGCCCCGATGAAAAGGCCCATTTGACCCCCAATGTCACCTGGATAGACAAATCAAATCGGTCCAGTCACATCACAAGCCAGCTGAGAGTGCTACAGGATCGGTCAATGTATTTGACCCCCAAAGGGAGGGAACGTCTTTCTCAATAAATCACTAACTGCAGGTCTGACAGCATTGGAGGCATAGGCCGGTATAATGTGTGAAATGAAAATACATACCGTACATTTTTTATAAATTCAGGGTAAAAACGGATAAAAATAACAACACATTCTAGAATTTGAAAGCAAGCTTTCCATGGCCTCTTATGGAAATGTGTTGACGTGCATCAATGTCAGCTTGAATATATGTCACAGTATTTCTTTAAAATAAATAAATAAATGATCCATCACAATCACAGATGAATTATTCATAAGTCGTCGTGGTCTGACTCGAACTCCCTTACCCAGCAGCCCTGCCAGCTCGTACGCCTTCTTCTGTTCGATGGTTTCATAGTTCAGAGCCTCGAAGAAGATATCCAGAACCAGGATGTTGTCACTGGGAACACACAGGAAAAGCAACCTCTCAGCTATCGACAGCTCCGCAGTATCCACGTTACAAAGACATGCTGTTGTCTAATTCTGGAAGCTGCACTCCTACACCACCACCACCACCACCACCACCTCCGCTTCCCAAGCCATTCAGGGAAGAAACTAGAGAACCAATATTGTGGTATGATTTCTATTTTTATTTAGAGGTTATATATCGAAGGGAGAGAAACTTTGTGGTTTGTTATTGGATAGGCCAAGTAATGACCCGTACAGAGACTCAACTCGTGCATCTCAAGGAAAAGATATCTGACTACTGCCTCACTGACGTTTTTGTGTCTGCGAGCGGAAGTTTGAGATATCATGTTGCTTTCCTCTATTATTGCCTATTCGTCACGAGGATGTTTTTATGTGATATTAGTTAATGGGAACGCGTTGAATGACTATTTTTTTCTTGGCGTTCTCCCTCCGCCAGATGACAGATTTCCTCTAAAGATAGGAGAAAAGGGTGACGAATATGTGAGAAATAAAAGATAATGAGGAAGGGACCGCATTTGAATGCTTTTTCATGGTAATGTTAATATTGCATGTTTGCAAGTTATTAAATATGGTTCTGGTCATTCTGGAATACGTTATGATAACAATAAAAACATTGGGTCTTTACCCACCTAATTGAACTCCGTATACGTGTGTTTTTAAGAGCAACCTAAGCAAGCACAAAAAAACTAAATGTCCCTGTTTTAGACTGTCAGAAAAGAGCCATTAAAAAACGGCATATCTTTTAACAAAACCTATTTTAGTCCTAACAAAAAAGGTTCATCAGTGTACAGAAAAAGGTAAATGATTACCTCAATGAATTGTGAATGTAACATTCACAATCTTATGCGTTTCTTTTTTTTTTTTGCACTAAGGAAGACGCAACAAATACCATATTATTATCATCCCCAAAGCAATGCCTATATCTGGGCAGAGCCTCTTGTTATGCAGTACCTGTCGAGCATGCCAGTCTGCACTGGGAAAAATGTGTACAAACGCGCAGGTTATCATCTGCTGCAGCAGCTCTAATGGTGTTTAATCCAAGGAAAGATAAGACTGTCTGGCTTTGGGTGTGTTCGTCTCATGGGTGTCTTTGCTCCAAATGTCAAATGCAACATCCCCCCTATGTATTAACTGCTTATTTACATTTGGGATAAATACAATGTTTGTGCATGTGCTTAACATCATATTGTGACAAGCGTAACGCTGCAAAAGACAGGGATAACACAGAGAAGCTCCATCCACCTTTGCCACCTGTTACAATGCCGGGACAGGAGAAGTGTGTCTGCTCATTGTCTCCGGATTTAGTTTCACGCCCGTAACCACGGCTATGGCCAGACAATCTGCCTCTCTGTCCTATGGTGTGTATCAGAGCGACAATGCACACATATGGCCAGCTGCAATGGCTCCCCCTGAGGACTTTCATATCCCTGCCCGCAGGGAATTAAAAAGGCAAAAAAAGCAAGCTTCTCAAAGAGAGAAGTGAGGGCTGAATGAGAGGATGATCCGTCTCTAGACTGTGACAACTTTCTGTGACAGCTTCGGGACTCAAAATGTGCCTCTCTCTTGATCTCTTTGATCTCTCTCGTTTGTTGGACAAAGACAAACCAAACGATGGGTTTACCCATGGTGGTCTGGCCTGTGTTGTGGATTTAAGACGGAGCGGGGAAACTTAGGGGCCTGTCAGCTCCGTTCCCCGCTGGCACAATCGTGATGATCTTAATTTAGCGATGCTGCTCTCTTCGACCCGGTATTGATCCCCGCTTGAAAACAGGATGATACTTACGCAATGTACTGCTCCGTCTTGTTGTATTTCTTGGCGAGGTACTTGGCTGATGCCTTGCTCGGGATCTTGACAAACGACATCTCTTTACCGTAGCGCGTCATGTTGCATGGCGTCTCACAAACGCAGTAATCATTGTCCCGCTCCACTAGGAAGTCTACATGGGGAGGGGGGGGGGGGTTAAAAACGTTAGCGTAAACCAACGAGGGATGAGTGTTGGCTTGCACTCAAGTACACACACATTCTCTCTCTGACTTCTACTCCACTGCATGCGCATGCCCACCTCATTCATGAATACGCATGATTATGCATGAATACACACAGATTCCGATTTACGCAGGAGCAGAGCGTGGAAGACGGACCAGATAAGACTTGAACAAAGAACACTAGACAAAATCACAGCATCACACTAAATAGCGCACAGAGGACGGCCTCAAAGACGGCAATGGCCGACTTGCGAGGAATGAAAGAAAGATGGAGATGTGAACAAAAAGTTAACAAAAAAAGAGTGTGAGAGAAGGCTCACGTAATACATGTCTCAAAGGATTAAAAACAAAGATACGCTGGGCTGTTGTAGGAGTCAGGTATGCCCAGGTTTGGTGTGTGGGGGATGTTTGATTGTGGTGAAAACACCTACTGACACAGCAATGAGGATGGTGAGTTGGCCTGTGGTGTCTATATTCAGCACAGCACTTTAGATATGATGTAGAAACGGACATGTATGAAAAATATAATTTTTGAATATATGAATATACGCTGCTGTAAAACACTGACAGATGCTGTGCTCTGCATTAAATGGGAGATGAAGTTCTTCAAACAAAGTTGACACAGGACTAAGCTTTGGCACATTTACTTTTAATGGATCTCTTGTGCGTGCTTCCTGTAATCCATCAATTGGTCGACAGCAACCGCTAATGAAGGAGGATTTTAGGAGTTATGGGTGTGTGGTTGTAAAATTGGGGGCCGAGGTACCTGAGACATCTGTGTCAGAAAATAGGTTTGCGGCCGGTTTGGGCTGCACAGACCACTCAGACTCTAAACCAGTGGCCCATAAACCTTCAGATGGGAATTACAAGAACCAGCCATGGCTGCAAATCATGGTTTGACTGTGCCTGTATGACTTAACACACAGACACAACATTGCTCCACCTTCTAATTTCCTGCCACTGTTGGGCACGGCTATGCATTATCCATTAGCAATAATGGATGTTGCCATTTAAAATGACATAATGAATAACTGGAATCGATTCAACAGTGTACCTAAATATATAGTGGTAGAAGGAGCCTACTTAATCGATCCTCCCTCTCTTCGCACACAAAACACGAGTGAACAAGTGTCAGGATACAAAGCGAAACGATCACATATCCGCTTTGAGGTGGAGAACTTGCAAAAATTCAATAAAACAATTGAACAAGGTTAAAGATGTCGAAAGACAGGCACGTATGGATTTATACATGAAAGAAAGGCAAACACAGACAGACAGGTAGACACAGACAAACAGGTAGGGACACAGAAAGACAGGCAGACAGACAGGCGGACAAAGACAGAAAGCCAAACAGACACAGGCGTCTGCTTCATGTCCTTACCCAGGGCTGGATCAGCACACTCCTTGTACTGCTCTGGGGTGCAGTAGGGGGCATCTCCTGAACACCAGACAGAGGACAGACAGCAGGTTGTCATTGTGACTATAAGAAGGGAGGTCCTTCTTAAGCACTCTCAGTGAAGAAGGAAGGACAAGAGATCAGAGGCAGACCGGTAATTAATGTGAGTGTCAGACCGTCATTACAGGTCGTATCAGCGCTGGAGTTACTCCCTCAGCTTGATCTCATCTCCTAATTGCATTCATTAACTTCTCGTTGAGTTTATCTCCTTTCTGTGTCTCACCGTGTGGTTCCTCTGTTGCCTGTTGGCCCACATCCGACAACACCGCCCCCCCCCACACCCGCTCAGTCCCTGTCTCCATCAAAGTCTTTCTTGCCTGTCCCCCCCCCCCCCCCCCCCCGTCTCTGAAGAAGTGAAGGGAGCGATGGTGATTTAACTCTCCAGGAGATGGGCTGGGGGAACACCAGCTCAAAGGTGTGGATCATTCACAGCCTGATCCACAAATATTCCTTGGGGGTAGAGTTTGCAATCTGGTGGAATTTCGTTTGATGAAGTGAACTAAATGATTGGGACAAATGGGAGGACTAATAGGATCAGTGCTCCACCTGTGAGCATGGGGAAGGTTGGGGGAGTTCTCTGGAGAACCACATTAATCACAACCACGATCACGGTTAGCTAACTGCTAATCCAACTCATTATATGGACAGCTTGTCTGGATTGTCCACAGAGGACCGGGCACATACACCACCCCCCCCCCCCCCCCCCACACACACACACACACACACACACACACATACAGACATACACAGGCCCGCAAGCACAAACACACAGTAACCTTCACACAGACTAAAAAGAGAGACTGAATCCAGTAGGAGACAGACAATTGAGTAGCAATTATTTGAAGGATGAGGCAGGTTTAACGTTGGGGTCAATCAAAACGTTTCCTCTGTGCCAATTTTCATTTTCAATCCACCGACTGAGATGCCACAGACTGATTAAACAGCAATGGACAGAGGAAAAAAGCCTGTCATAATCACTGCACAAGCTGCAACAGGGGAAATGCTGGTAGAGGTTTTAGCTTCCCTGAAGTGTGACATCTCCAATTTCCCCCAATGTGAGCATTTTGGGATAAAACTGACTGGCAAACTTTATTTTTATTGCCGCTAGGATGCTTCCTAGATACAGTATGTGGTAATGCTAGGTTTCACAAAGATACAGCTGAACAAGTCTCTCAGCACTCTGCCGAATCGTTTTCTGAACATACAGTACATGCGTACACGGGTGCCCGTTCTTAGAGACATTGAAAATACCATCCAGCAACTATTACCTCAAGGCTGTTAGTTATGCACCATCTCATTTTCTAAAGCAATTAAAATATTGCTTGTTATTTTGGCACCTGGAGATGCCGTGCTGCATCACAATGGATGGCCCCCTTAGTACGGCTCACCTCTTTAGTAAGGCTCAGTTCAGTTAGCCTCACAGAAGAGCACGTAAGCTCGCCCTAACCAAACACTCAGGAGCAGCTCCGGGACGGCCCTAAAGAGACCGCTACCACACCCACTCAGTTCCAATCACAAAAGGTTGAGAGTGTGTTTGAGCAGTGAAGGCGTGTTCCTGCGGTATGATTTGAGGATTGGGTTACTGCTCCAAATGCTATAGTGTCAAGGCCCTGGTATACTTCAAACTAAACAGAAATGGTGGGTTAGCAAAGACGAAAGGGCTAGTTTGCAACCAAAACACACATTGGGCTCCTATCACCGCAATGGGTTAAGTTGTATTAGTCTACTACAACTTGGAATTGTTGACCCCCCCAAACTGGTCAACAATACAATGATAATGATTATGTCAGTGTCTGGTATTTGTTAGTATATGGCATCTGTCAAACTGAGTATTACGTCCCATTTCCACATGAACCAGTGCGAGATTGTGAGGTAATGTATGCATCTGTATGGCCACTCGAGCAGGGACTAAAGGGACAGAGAGATGTTTGGGACGTAATTCAACTGCCCACACAGCACAGTAACTATCTTGTTCCCAGCTGAAATCGCTCGATTCAACAGACTTTGGGAACAAGCCAGTGTTGATTTAGCTGTAAGTACATTGGATGGCCGGCTCTTGAAAGTACCTTGAGTCAATACAGTATGTACACAGCTGCAGGGGTTTGTATTGAATAGCCAAAGAAGTTGGCAGGAGGTTGTTTGTGTTTGACAGTGCATACCGGGCATATGAACCATCCTGCAGTTGCAGTTCTCCACCAGGTAACGCGTCTCACAGTCTATGCGGCAGGCCGTGAGGCTGTAGCTGTTGAAGAAGTCTGAGTCCATGGCAGAGGCCTTGCAGTCCCCCCAGGGTGGGGGCAGGTATGTCAGCTGGGAGATGGAGAGAAGAACACATTTGTCCCTCAGTGATATGAGTGATTTTAAGGTTTTTAGTGTGATGACTTCAGTTCAACATTGATCTTTGTGGATCGAGAAACAACACAAATCATCAGATATATCTCATACATATTGGGCAAAACAGATACTAAATATTACTGAACATGTACAGTGTTACAAGAATCATGTAGTGAAAGGCAGTTTGAACTGGTCCATGACATCAAACACATTTCCCATCATTCATTGAATATGAATATTGTTATTTTGATGTTCATAAAAGCATGATGAAGCTTTATGTTTTTGTTGTTAACAAATGGGATGCCTTCTCTAGAGGACTTTACAGAGATACAAAACTAAAATAACGAAGAGATATGGCCAAGGAATAAATGAATACAAAGCAATAGATGGCAATTAAATTTAATCTTTTGGAATATTTTTCCCTCTTCCATGAAAGAGAGTCAATCATTTATGATTTAGAAACCTTTTCACTATTGGATTCATTTTCAAGCAAAGGAATTGTCCCTTGAACCGAAACCTGAATGAGATTTCCTTAGATTATTCGAATACCTCCTTTGGCCCTCTACCTGTGATCCAGTTAATCTTGTCCTAAATAAAACGTTGTTCTCGTCCTCACCCTGTTGTGTGAATGTTAGTAGACCAATACATCTCCGCACCAGAAAAATACCCCACGCTGAAGTAGAATTGAGGTCCTCATGGCAGCCACAAGACACAAAGGAACCAAAGTATCCTTGCTGGCCTTTACGATGTATCATTCATGATGCGTATACCACCACCGCTCCGGCATTCCATTTCTGCCCATGTTCTTGAGTGGAAGAACGTTGCTTAGATGGGGACTCCCTACTGGGCGCAGGCAAGGTGAGCAGTGGGCGCAGCAGTAGTTCAGATGGCTTGTGAACAGTGGATCCACCGTATAGCGGGAGCTGCACTCGAGTATATGTGTGTGTTTGGTCCTGCCTCAACCATGGATCCCCACGGACATAGGCGAAGGAAGCACGGGAACAAAGACAGAGTGGACAGGAGGGGACGAAGGGGAGAACGGTTTTGGGACGGTGGCTAGAACAGGGCTTGTTTCTACTCTTGTGAGCGCTCGCAAATAATGTTGTTATATCAGCATGAGGGGTCGAAGATACCTTATTATTGTTAGATAATGGAATCTGATATCATTGTTTTTTTAAGAAGGATTCTTTTCTTTTTATTAAAAATTATGTGAATAAAAAATGAAATAATAAAAACAATTGGTGGAAAGACAGGGGCAAGTAAATAACCATGCAAATGTCTGCTTAACATATGAATATAGTGAGTTTTTAGGGTGGATCCGTCATCTTGTTAATTTTTGGGTTTTTCACTTTACTAATATTCTGCTGTTGTGTCTGGGCAAAATCCCTAAGATTTGTTGTGTAAAGCAGGCAGGAATAATTAACAGGTGGGATTATGACGCAATGATTTCTTGGTGAAAACACTTTATATGTATTTCCAACAGTTTAAATACCCTTGAAAACCTGAGGTGCACACACCAAGCCGTTCATAGAAGCAGGTTCACGTAAGCAGCTGGGTATCTTGCGAGCCTCCCTCTCTCTAGTTATGTCCTCACACATTGCATCGCTGGGTGCTCAAATAGCGATAAATTAAAAGCCACTGTCGCTGTTTGAAGACTTGCATTCCTCAATCCCTACTGAAGTGCAGTGATGTGGCTCACAAATAGCATTCGGCTACCATTAACCCTTTGCCTTATTCAATCAGCATGGGTAAACACACACACACACACACACACACACACACACACACACACACACACACACACACACACACACACACACACACACACACACACACACACACACACACACACACAACTACAGAATGCAATCATCAGAACACTCACAAGGAATCAAAGAATCTAATCAGGATTATAAAAGGAGTTTCTCTCTCTCTGTTGACACACTCAGGACGCCATGCCAAAGTCAAAGTGTCCATTAAACCCCACAGAACCAGAATGTGCTCTCTGCGCTGCGTCCACCGCTGCAGATTCTCTGTATTTGTGCGGCTCTTTGTGTGGCGCGTACCCTGACAGAGGACAGCCATTCCACTGACTAATGGTTCCCTCCCGCTCCGAGGCCCTCCCATAAGTCTGAGCTCTGACATTCACCATGATAAAGAGCGGAAAAAACAGCCCTCTATTCAACCAGAAACCATCTACTGCCTGCCCACCGGGGTCCCTGTCTAGAACATGCAGTCCGCTACCGAGTCGGACTGGGGAAGTGCAGAGCCAGCAGAAGCTGACACGGGAAACAGGTGCTTTTTTGGAAAATGTTCAATAGTGCATTAAGAGGTTTGTAGCCTTGTGCCTAGCAAATCCAACCAGGGCTGCTTCAATATTCTCCCTTTGTCGACTTCGTTGACCAGGTCTAAACGATTGAACACAATTTACCCTTTTGTCGAAAAGTGTTGAGGGGAAAATAGTCAACAAGTCCACCTGTAGAGAGGCTGTTCAGAATTTCTGGTGTGGAATGAATGTGAGAGGAACGCATACCGATAAACGAATAACGCTTTTGCCATGGAGAAACAAGAGAAAAACATAGTGGAATAGAGAGAGAGACAGAGAGACAGAGACAGAGACAGGGAGGGACAGAGACAGAGTCAGAGGCAGAGACAGAGACAGAGACAGGGAGAGACAGAGACAGAGACAGAGGCAGAGGCAGAGACAGAGAGAGAGAGAGAGAGAGAGAGAGAGAGAGACCAAGAGAGAGAGGGAGAGAGAGACAGAGAGAGAGAGAGAGAGAGAGAGAGAGAGAGAGAGAGAGAGAGAGAGAGAGAGAGAGAGAGACCAGAGAGAGAGGGAGAGAGAGACAGAGAGAGAGAGAGAGAGAGAGAGAGAGAGAGAGAGAGAGAGAGAGAGAGAGAGAGAGAGAGAGAGAGAGAGAGGGAGCAAGAGACCAGAGGGAATAGAGAGAGAGAGAGAGAGAGAGAGAGAGAGAGAGAGAGAGAGAGAGAGAGAGAGAGACCAAGAGAGAGAGAGAGAGAGTGAGAGAGGGTCTTCTGTAAACGTGACATTGTCCGCGTGCATAGTCCCCTGCCTCTGCCCAACACAGTGTAACAGATTGCAGTGGAGAAGAAACTGAGCGCTTCCCTCCTAACTCCATCGCTTCCTGCCCCTATATTCATTATGTATGATTCCCAGGAGCCAAATGATGGGGTCGGAAGGAGTAATTTCCGTTACGCCGATGTGCTCACCCATTTCAACCCGTAGGAATTATTTACAGTTGAGATAAAATCCACATGCGGTTCATTTTATTTCCCACAAGACAGCAGCATTGAGCATTCTGATTGATAGAGGGAACGTTGTGTGCGTGCGCCGGGCGGAGACAGTGGGCGTGGGGGTGGGGGGGGGGGGCACACACACTAAATGAATTTGGGAGCTGTCAGAAACCACTGATAAGATATTAAAGCACCTTTCAAAGCAGCTACAGGTTGGGAATTCTTGCTCACCAAGGTGCCTATATATATATATATATATATATATATAATATCTGTCTCTATAAAATAGGTTAACATTGGGACAGCATAGAAGCGAACTCTGAGGCAGGACTTAAATGGCAACATAGATAGGAAGATACTAGTCTGACTGGGTTCAAATTGCACTGGATGACAACTGTAATACATTCCGTGCCCTTTTGATGCTGCAAACACCAATCCAGTTATCTACATCCCGCTGACTGAGGCTGGCTCTTGATTTGCCCTCTGAGACTAGCAGATATCCTTTTACAGGTGATTTACATCTTGGTGTTCTGCTAAAAATCTGGCTTGCATTTTTAAGAGACCACAGACAGCACATGAGGAAGATGACACAAGATCCTTGATTAGGTTTTAAAAACCGAGAGTTTTAGTAAAATACATTGGCCTTAGCTCTTCATAAGTCAAGGGGTAGCCCCAACGTCTGAAAACAACGTGAACTATGATAAGAAGTTAAGTAAAACCAAACAACAAAGCAAAATGACAAAGCAAATGGACTTAAGTTAAGACAACCACACCAAGCTACGTGTTAAAGAATCACACTGCACACATAACATGTGGGCAGGAATTGGGCAGTGTGGCAGCAGTTTGGAATAATGAGATCCTTCCTTAAATGTTTTTTCTGTTTGGCACTCGGCTTCAAGTAACTTAGTGTGTTTTTCACTTTTACACAAGGTTGGCTCCTGCACACATCACTTTAAGGCTGGGAGAGTAATTGACAAATACCTTGACTTCATCCATCAGTTCCTCATTTTGTGTGAAGAAGCGGTCAGGTATTTCAAAGTACCGCCTTTTTTTTTATCCTGTTGGGCTTCTGTATCTCTCTGGAAAAGCCTATACCCATTGACATTCATCTCATTGTTGATTAAATATTTGATGAGCAGTCGTTGCCTGACAAGTGGGTGCTGCCACAGCCCACTTCGACCCATTTTTTTAATAATTGTATTTGTGTAAAAGGAACGGGAAAATGTGTAGTATAGCCCAATACAGAAATAATAACATATTTCCTATTAATTGACATGACGTGCACCTCAGAAACACAGACCCCTGGTCAACGTGTGGCCGCTGCCACTACATTGCCACACTCAATTGACGCCCCTGCAATAAAAGCTAATTAATGCATTCTAACACAATCCTCTTACATGTCTATCAATATCAATTGATCTGATTCAAGGTTTATCCCACAACTACCACGTCCTCTGTTCTATAAACAAACGCCCGTGGTTGCAGTGCCATCTCTTCACAGTCTAATCCTTGGCTTGTCCTTCCTCCCACTAAGCAGTCCTCCGCCTGATCAGGAATGGTCATTTTCTTCAAGCACCACATCCTCTGCTCTTGCTCAGACCCCGACTGCTCTCTGCAGCTCTATAGTGATGCCACGGATTTAAAGTGCACTGTGGTTCTGGCATTGTGGCTCTAGTGGTGGGGGGTATCAAGTGGAACCCTGGATTAAGCCATGATGGTGCCTCTCCGTGAAAGCCTTTAACCCCATTAGCCTAGGATCTAGCCGTCCCGACTGAGTAGGCGTTAGCCTGACGTTAGTCTCCGCCTCTTCCGTTCCCTTGCAATAAAAGTCACCATGTGACTCGGCCGGAACATCTGATACATAGAGGAAGTTCAACCATGCAGCATCCTGGTGAGAAACTCAACTTCTCATGGGCTGCCAACATTGTCAACGACATAAATGAAGACGTAGCTCAGGCGGGACACTGGTAAAGTTTATTGTTGTATTTAAATTCATGGGTTTATTCCGTAAACGGGTTGATCCATTTTTTTACACAGCTGAGCCATAGTATTTCTCAAACTGTTATTCAAAGCGTACGGCCCGTTATGATCATCCTTGGGGATAATTATGCTGCTTTGACACAGTTAATCAATGCCATGTCCCAGTCTTCTATGATTGAAAGGCAGGCTCTGCAAGATTAACCTGATGTTATCCACACCAAGAGACAACAGTCATTTCCAGCACTGCTGACTTAGATACACCTAAAAAACTGCTTGGACACAGAAGGGTGAGCATGTTCTGGTCTGCTTTAAAGATGCTAGCAAAACCAGAACAACTGGTTCAGCCCGTTAAATAATCTTTGCCTGTACAGCAAAATAGCATGAGGCCATTCATCAAAACAAGACAAATAGGACCCCAATGGATATCAGCATCACCAAGCACCATTAATCAGACTTCTGCCAGAGCACAAAATGTTCATCAATAACCCCTGTCTGAGACACTGATGTTACTATGACATGTCAATATGGCCAAGTTAGTCAGCCAAACAGAGGAACCCCAGTACATTGGTATCAACCCCGGTTCTTTTTCTGACTTTGTTGGCAGAAGCAACGTTTTTGTTTCTGGACCAAAAGCGACAAAATAAATGACGTAAAATGACACAACACCAAGTCTTTACAAGGTTTCCGACTGGAGTGGTCATTGGAAGAGACATTTGGCCTTCACTGATTGCCCACTTACCATTGTGACCTTGATGAAGGAAGACGGGTGGATGGATGGATGATCAGTGAGATGTGGAAGGCATGGAACGGGAGCCGTACTAGTATTACTACAAGTCTGCAATCTGCACCATTCAATAAATATGTCTCTGGCTTTGTTTCATTTCCTACTGCAGCAACATGACTCAGCAACGACACTGTTCAGAATCCCAATACGTGCTGGAAGAAGGTCTGAAAGAGACATTTATATGTACATGGAGAATAAAACCTCCCAGGAATAACAGGAAAATTATACTGCCATGTTCGACCATCAATCAAAAGAGAGGAAATACCTAAATAATTTGCGATCGGAAACCCTGAAACAAACCAAAACTTGTTCAACAACTGGTTGAAAAAATGTGTACTTTCGGCTCTAATTACTATGCTATTTACTTTTGTATGATCATCTTCTTTCAAGATGAAATTCTGGCGGAACCTGGCTATGACAGCAGTATCTTATAGTGTAGTTTAGAATTGACAATCAGGCTGCATGTATCCTAGTACTAGTACAAGTCATGTGTGGAGACCTACTCGTTGTTCCTGACAGGAGACGAAGGTCTGGAAGCCGGGCGCCACCCCGAAGCCCAGCTGGTCAATGAAAGGAGGCTCATCCTGGGTGTGGATCTGAACTTTGATACCGGCCTCGAATGATGTTTCGTCTGTGGAGAGAGGCCAGAGAGACAAGGGCTCTAGCAAGGGCGGCATGATCTGGTACAAACACTGCACATATCCACACACGTGTGCATGCATATAGACCACATCCATGAACCATAAATTTGTTATTACCTTCAAAATAAATTACATTTTGTGGGTGGAATATCATTTCATGGTAAATGACATGAGAAACCAGGCTTATGGCTTAAAACAGGTTTATGTTAGAACATCAACGTATCTGAAGGAGTCCTAGACTGTTGTAAGTAGCCGGCAGGAGATTTATTTACCATGCGGGTAAAATCAGAGGCAAGGGAGAAATTTATAAATAAATGATTAAAGGGATTTAAGGACAAATCAATGGCACTGACAGTTTGACTGCAGCACTGTGCCTCTATGGATTTGACGTCCCATGTGGCAGATGGGCCTCCTTGATACTGATATCAGCACACATCACAAAAGAACATGCGGCGCTGGCCAAGGGCTTCAATGAGGACCCACATTATTTTCATCACGTTTGTGGGGATCGCCAGACTGCTTATCGGGCCAGCGAGGCCGCGGCTGGCTCCGAGCGATTGTCTTTGAGGAGGCAGGGTCATATGTAATGTCTGTTCTTTTCCCTGAGCATCTTCCAGGTCGTCACACTTTATCTCTGACTGTGATTCACATTCGTGTCTTGGTTGCTTTCTTTTTCCTTCTGTCTGCCTCCCTCCCTCCCTCCCTCCCTCCCCTCCCTCCCTCCCTCCCTCCCTCCCTCGTATCCATTCTTCCCTCCCTCCCTCCCTCCCCTTCCTCCCTCCCTCCCTTCTATCCCTTCTTCCTTCCTTCCTTTCCCCCCCCCCCTACCTCCCTCCCTCCCTCCCTCCCTCCCTCCCTCCCTCCCTCGTATCCCTTTTTCCTTCCTTCCCTCCCTCCTTTGCCTTTAGGGGTTGCAGTGTGACGGTGTGGTGTCGGTCACAAAGCTTTTAATGGCAATTCCAGGAAGGGACCTTATTCCTTTGATTACCTCATATACATAACTACCACTCAAGAGCCACTTAGATGGGCTGATGCCTCCTTTATGTCCCCCTGTCCATCTGTCAATGTTATAAAGTTAGAATAATGATATTTGTCCCTAACCTTGAGTCAAATGGATCAACGAACAGAAATACAATTGCCATTCTAGGATGTTGCTAGCCAGTGACGCCTATAAATGAATGATGGTGGTCTACAAAACTGTGAGAGGCCTCGTATTCCAATGGCCTTATTAATACTAATCACTCTGTGCGCTGCAGTGTTATTTACCAGAAACCTAATTTAGAGTAATTGACCGCAGAATAATAGCCTGTCTTACATGAACCCAGCAATATTAATCTTTTCTCTGTATCTCCATTCTCGTTTTTACAAAGGTGATGCAACCAAGCAGTGCAGCCAAACAGAAACACTCTGGAGAACCTTCTCTCTTCGTTGCTTTGCTTTGCCACTATTTCTACCTCCATTTTACATCTAAAGATATACAGTTGGATCGCCTTTCAAACCAGGCCAGCACTGTCAAGAAGACTGTGTGTGTGTGTTTGCATTAGCGTGTGTGTGTGTGTGTGTGGGGGGGGGTCCACCGTGAACAGACCCTTTTTAAGGGTTTTCTATCTGTTTATCTGCCAAATGGAGATTCACTTATTTGAATGATGAGGAAACTGAAACACAAAGACCACAGTTTAATATGAGAACAATAGTTCTCATATTCAATATCCATTTGTCAAGACATTGAATTGTTGCTAATCTATAGTGCACGTGACGGGGGTTTAAAAAGGGTATCTTCTAGATTTCTGGCTTGCTCACATTTTACAATATTCGTTAACTGCATGTTAGGAGCTCTTATAGCTCTATGCATTGTACAAACATTTACATCTTTGCAGATTTGCATCTGGCTAATTATTTGCTAATTTAGGAATTCAATGATAAGAAATTACCGTGAATAAAAGCCTCATCCAGTACCAACAAAGCAGATTTCCTGACCTTTGACAGAGTCGCACTTTGGGAGATTAAAGCCAATTTGTGAGTGACTTGGCTGGCGGTCCTTGCGGTAAGGTTGGAATACACATAATTGCTTATTTCATTGTCCATTCAGCAAATCAGATATAAGTCTATTGGGTTTGCTGCAACAGTGCATCCAAAATGAAAAGCATCCAGCATTGATATAATAAGTGATGCAAAAGCATTTGGCTACCTGGTTATAAGTCATTCGGCTTCTGCTTTCTTGACAACAAATAATGGGACATAACCTTCAGAGGAAGTGGTAGGCAGTATGTCAATATTTAACTGGATGAGCAAAAAAACGAATACTTCGATATTTGTCTGTATTCTTTCTTTTAAGCTTCATGCGGTAAATAAACATGACTTTGATGAGCTACATTGTCACTAGGTATGCTAGAAAAGCATAATCACGTTGACTTCAAAGAGACTGGTGCATTACGCAAGCCTGCTTCTTGAGTCCCATCATTTAACCTCAAATCGAAAATGAAAGCGTAGGCAATGCACTGTGGGCCTTACCGGTCTCTCCCCACACTGGCAGATACTCATCCTGTTGAATGTCAAGCATCAGCTCCAAGCCATTGCCCATTCCACCCTTCATCGTCACCATTAGAGGGCGGCCATCCTGGCCCGAATTGAAGGTGTAGCATTTCCCGTAGCGGGTGAATATCTGAAATATAAGAACATGAAGAGACACATTAAAGGGGTATTCAATGTAGACAGGCTTTTTACCATTCATAATGCATAACTCAGTGTCACATCAATATAATTGTTTTATTATGGTGTACCAACTTTATAAATTATATTTAAATATGATCATCACCTCTGCCTTTCAGTTGTAAACATCAGAACTTCTTGTTTTATAAAACGGTTGATAATGGTTAAGAAAAGGAAAAATAACACGATGCCGGTAACCGCAGTAAGTATATCTATGATGTCGCTATGGTTATTTTCAGGCATTCTGGTTTAAACAGGAGGGCTTTGTGACTCAAACAGAAAAGAGCCATAACAGAAGGGGAACAGTGCTAATGGTCTTTTGAAAGAGTTTGACTTCTATAAATCAGATCGTTACTCCTGATGTAACCTTTCAGTCACACAAGGGGAACCACGTGGATGTTCAGCATTAAACAGTGTCCGTCCCCCTTCACATCCCTAGGTGAGCTCCTGTCCTATTATGGAGGGTTTGGCCATGTCGCTGACAATGGAGAGTATCTATTAGGAACAACATGTCTATGAGATTAAATGACCTATGGGCACATAACAACAACAACAACAATGGCAACACATGATTGGCTACAAACTAATGGAAATGTAATCAAATTAAGGACATCAGAGAATTGCATACAGTGGACAAAGCCAAAAATCAAACTCCTCCTCATTGTCTCCATGCCTGTCGACCTTGGGCTGGATGAGAAAAAAAGCTTAAGTATCTTGTTTTGAAAGGGCAGGCTTAATGGTGCACAATGTATTCACCATATCAATGAATACATACATGCCATTAACTATGACGTGGGCTAAAGGAAAATGACATGTTATAGCTGAAAGAGCAAGGGGAGGATAAGGTAACCAGTATGCATTATGGAACAGAGTTTAATAGTTTAATCAGTCACTTCATTATATTAAAGCAAAGATACTTGTGGAGCTGAATCCTGCAGAAGGATGTTTTGGGTTTAACCGACGACTCCATCCTTTGCAGTTTGGGAAAAATGAAAAAGACACAATAGGGTAGTGGGCAGGGAGAAACAAATCAGTGGAACGCAACACAATAGAAAGTGAATGGTTTTGTGGCACATTCATGCCAGACTGAAGCATACAGGCCAAAGGGCAAATGGGATCTTCTAAGCTTTTTTGATACATTGCACATTATTTTAGGTTGCCAGCAATTTGTTGAATTTATGTTAGCTGCTAGGGTTGTGTAATATTGGCATGTTTATGTAATTTCTTTAATTTTCTATCTCCGATAAATTCTCCCTATACTTATTTCCTAATCATTGTACTTTAACCAAAGCCAAATTGAACAAATCCATCCTATTGTTTTGTGCACATAGACACAATCTAATACTTTCAACAATGATCATATTAGAGCCTAGGTGAGGCAAAACTTACATATGTGATTTGCTCGGCCTTTTATCATTGTTGCTTGGTAATCATTTGGTAACTCCATCTCTGAATCTACTGTGTAGAACTACTTAGAGAAAAAGATTAAATTCACTTTATAACCGGCTATTATCATAATATCTAAAATTTTCTTAGAAAGTCTTGATTAGCTGAGCACATAGAATCCTGACAAATCATTCTCTTTTCAGACTTTTCGGACGAGAAGGTGTGTGTGTGTCTGTGTATGAGCGTGGGTGTGTGCTAATGTATTTCTTTATGTATTTGGCATCTCTGGGTCTGCGTCTGTGCGTGTGTCCGTCTACGTATGTGTGTGTTAGGATGTTTACGGACATACCTTCCGATAGCCTGAACACATGCCTACAGCTGTGTCTCGTTTCGAAGGCGCAGAGATTGATTAAAAGGTTTGAATGTAGGGGGAGGAGGGAGGAGATTGTCGTTAACGTCGCCTTGGTAACCAGAAGGTTGTGCTGAACGATGCAGCGCGGGGGATCGGGGGATCGGTCCAGTGACCTTGGGGGGCTCTGGAGTTTCTTTGTGGCTTTGCGTTGACGGAAGCACCTGGGAGCCAAGACTGGGGGTCTTGAGATCTTAACGCGCACGCCCCTCTCTTCATTATGTGCTATTAAATCGAACATCGTTAGATCTACTCTGCCAAGACACACTCCTCTCTTCCTAGCCCTTCTCACGCAAGTACCCGCTTGCACCGCTCACGTCACTCACAGACAAACACACACGGACATATGCGCACACACGACATGACGGACGGATACAAATACACACACACACAAGTGAAGTCACACAACCCCCCCCCCCCCCCACACACACACACACACACACACAACCACCAACACACAAGGGAGTTGAGTAAATGGGAAACAAGGATGATTACTATTCCTTCGAAACAAAGACATAATAAGAGGTTGGAAGATTATGTGCGCCTCATTTTGGATTCAACACATTTCACTCAACTTTGAAGTGGAAATGAAAAGGTGGCAAAAAAACTGCACTGGAGTGGCATCTGCTTCCTCTACACTCCCGCAGTCTTAAGACATCTACAACTAACACTATATAAATGTCCACACCTTTAAACTGAAAAACAATCCCTCAAAAAAGTCGCACACAGATCACACAGGGCGGGAATTCAGACATCACCTTTGGCCGTTGTCACAGAGTGCCGAGATGTCACTGTCTGTCTGAGATGAATAATTCACCCTGGGACAACAAGAGAATGTAGAGCCCTCCTCGGGCTATCCTTCACATGATGACGTGACAAGGGTTCACAAGCTGCTCCATGAAAACGGGGCCAGGAAAACACACTCTCTCACTCGCTGTTCGATGAAGTCTGAGATCAGAGGGGGGAGAAACACCGTGTCCGGATGTTTCACAGCGAGACGAGCATGCACACAACGTTTACTCAGGTAATTTCCACATTTCTTCAAAGGCTAGATACTTTAAAGGGTAACGGCACACAAGTTTCGGTTGGCCTCCAACTAAAGCTTTCCACAAGCGCTCCTTGTTGATATTCCCGTAAGGGTCTTACCAAATAATTGTTGCACAGTGTTCACTTGGGGTATTTACTTTTATGTATTTGTAAGCAACAAATGAGGGTTGATTTTATCAACATTATTTATACCTGCACATTGAGGAGAGCATAGAGCTTAGAGTGAATGTCCTGTTCAAAAGGCGCCACCTCTGATCAGGGGAGGCATTTCCGATCCCTCCGCACACTGACAAATCTATTGTTCTTTGATGAAGACTCCAACAGGAAGCAGTTAGTCTGCCACCTCTCCTTTCTTTTACAGGCTAAAGGAACTATAACGTTGGTGGTTCAATAAGCCAAACACGAGGGAGAAGGGCATAATCCTCTCTACCAAAATTGGTTGGGGCAACTGCAATCAATAGGCCTCCCCTGGGTGAACGCTAGGAGGGAACCTGGCTTCAGTGTTGACTGTTGTTCATCACCGGTATAAAGTGGAGTGAGGGATTGGGTGGAGGAGGGAGGAGATTGTCACCATTGGATCAAATTAACATAGAGAGAGAGAGGGGTCCTGCATATAAATGCCCATCTGTTGTTTTGTGTGGAATTGTTCAGCGGACAGGTGCTTGTTATGCCTCCCTGCCACGGTTCTCTGCTGTGAACAAACGCCATTGGTTTAATTCACTCCAGCAGCTTTGCCTCATCTTGCTGGAGGCCAGGCAAGTGGGTCACACACACACACACACACACACACACACACACACACACACACACACACACACACACACACACACACACACACACACACACACACACACACACACACACACACACACACTGGCCAAAACACTGCCACGCTTTTAGCTTTGAAGTGGTAACACAAACAGCTTTATGGTTCTGGACAATACTTTCTGGAAAATATGCCCAGGCATTGCCTGAATAATGGTTAGGGAAAATACACCGTAAACACTGTTGTGGCAGTAGTTTTGTACATTCGTCATACATAACCTTTCTGTATAACGGTTTCAATAGTGGCTGCATGATTTGTGCATTTGCCAAGGTGATTTGTGAGGGTCAAATTATTCAGTTTCAAAAAGAAAGATAGACAACACACAACATATAACATATAAAATATTACATTTTACATATAAGCAGTGCTTAGACATACTTTCCGGAATTTGTCAAAAACAAATATCAGCAGTTACTGTGACTGTTCTGGGCTGTACTAGACTAATCTGTAGATCTGTACGAGAGAGACATAGCTACAGGGTCTACAAGGTTGATGTAGGCCCTTTCCACAGTAGTCATGGAAGGAAAATCACAGACGGGCGTATAGTCTAGATAGATAGATAGATAGATCATTTATTGTCCCCTTGGGGAAATTGTTCTCAGTGAATAGGCCAGATACACATGACCGTTAACCACAACAACAACATAAAAACTACTACCCGTGCCTTGGTTAATATAGAAGCAGATCCATAGGAAGTGTTTCAGCGACACTTGTTGTTGTCCTACGATGACACCTCAATGAAAAGGGCAAATGACAAAAGTAAAGGTTGCTTAGCTCAGCATAGTGCTACACAGCTACACTGTAGCTGTGTAGCACTAGTGGAGGCTGACCTGTCACATAGCCGTGGATATAAAGGGCTGCCTTATTATGAACCGACCCCACCTAAAATAACTGAATATGCATGGTGCTTTCTAATGGAAGTAGTAATTAAACTTTCATGCTAGGATGTCAGTCTCAGCCGAATATACGCATCAATGCTTTGACTACTTAAACACTCCTTTCATGCGGTTGTCAAATCACCCTGTCCTGGGAGTAGGCTTGGGTCTATTTCAAAATATAAAAGGCTTATAAAAAAGGATTGAGCTATATGCACTGATCCTTTTATAGTCCTACTTTAATTATTGCTGCCTTTCCACCAGAATGATCCACTCAAACCGCGTCCCATTTCACCCTGCTTTGTGATCAGATATAATCAGCAGAGCTGGAGCTTTCCGACGAGGCCGGCACTAAAGGCTCTTCATCAGGGTGTCAGAGTGTGCCATAAAGCGCAGCTAAATGAATCTAAGTCTTCATTAGGCATTGACTGGTCTCCAGAGAGCATGGGGTTGTACAGACATTGATTTAGCTGTAATGGACGAGAAAATAGGGCACTATATGAACCAGGAGAGAGAGGCCAGGGGGCTTACTCAACCGAGCCGGATGAAAGGACTAGGGCACTCATACCGATGCTCCCGCGGCTTTAGCTTTATTTGTGCCCCTCTCTTCCGCGTTTGTGAGTATCTGTGTTTGTGGATAGAGAACGATAATGAGAGTTAAATAACGAAAGAGAGAGAGAGAAAAGAGAAGGGAAGAAAAAGCGAGATAGAGAGAATAGACTGAGAAAGGAAGGGAAAGGAAGAGAGAGAGGGAGAGAATTAAGAAAGCACCGTGAGGCGATGAGGCTAAATCCCAAATGTAATGGAAAAGAGCATTCAGCACTAAACCAAATAAATACAGATGGTGCCTCTACACGCTCACTGCAGAGCGACGAGAGACCCAAAGCCCAGGCTTCACCAAGTAACGCCCAGGATAAAAACCGACTAACGCACTAGCCTCTCCTGCATGCCAACATCCAAAATAAAAAACTTTCCCGCTGTCCACACACTCACGGTGCTGAAATTACGCGGCCCGCAGAGTTCTCCTTGGTACCGACAATACAGCAGCATCTCCTCCAGCTGGTGTCCCAGGCGGTCGAGCAACTGCCTCATGGAAGGCTGGGACTCCCGCGGCGGAGGGAGAAAGTGGTTGAAGTCCAAAATTCTGGCGAGTGGAGACCAGGGGGGCTCGGCGCCGTTCGGGCTCTCGCCCTCCCCGCTCCGCGGCGCCAGAGCCTCCCGCGCCGCAGCGGACACCTGCCAGTTCTTCCCCAGGAGCCCCAGCCACCTGCCCGCACTGAATATGTCCGTCTTCTTCATCCGCCGCGGCAGCAGCAGGTTCTGGTTGCAGATGGTTACGGCGGGGAAAACGAGCCGCTTGGCGTAAATCATGTGCGCCTTGGTGTGCACGGGCGACGACAGCAGGTAGCGCACGCGGTTCGAGGACCAGGTGAAAAGGAGAGCAAGCGCGGCCAGAAAAGCCAGCAGCCAGGCGACCCTCCGCGGGTAGGAACCGCTGAGGAAGACGTGCCTCAGACCGTGGAGCGTGGTGTATTTTAAGAAAAGCTTCCCGGCTTCGGCAAGGGAGCCCGGTCTCGGTTTGGATCCAGAAGCGTCCCCCTGGCACATTTTCACCTTAAAAACAGGTTGCTAAAGGTGAAACCTTTAGCACCTTTGACGAACCTTTACCGAACTAACAGCATGATCACAGTGAATTGGGGGAGGGGGTGGGGATAGAGGGGGAAGTCCAAGCGTCTCCCGGATGGCCGTCGCCGTCTCGTCGCTGGTTTATTTTGAAGGGAGAGGGCGCGAGTGGAGCGCACACGGCGCGCGCTCGCCTCGCTCGGCTCTGAGAGAGCGCGTGGGGTGAGTGCTGCTGCTGCTGCTGGTGGTGACGGGGTTTTGTTAGTCGCAGAGCGGAGCGCTCACTCCCGCAGCTTGACCGGGGGGCGCCAAGTTATTCCAAATGATTTAGACCACCACCAGCCAGCTGCAGCGGTAGGCAGGGTGTAGGCTACTAGCCCGTGGAAGATTTCCTCCAGGCGCTGTGTTTTTTTTCTTCCCCCCAAGCCGTTTTGAGAGACATGGGGGGATGAACGGTTTAAAAAAACGATTATTAAACACGAGTGTCTAAGTGTCTAATTTTTTTAATCCTGTAGTACTTTTTGCCATTCACTCACTCACTCGTTCCCAGTCACCCACCATTTAAGTCTCATTTCTTGGGAATATCGTTTGCTGCGTAGTTGACTGCAATCATCGCCTCCAGTGGCTTCAGACGATTTGTCTTCCTTTTCTGGCTTGTCACACGGATCTCCACACCAGCCCTACAAACATACACAGACACTATATTCCCTCCCTAGCCCCACGATTTGCATTCTTCCTGGAAACTAAATGCTGTGTAGTCTACTTGTAGCTCAGAATGGAGGGTCTCTAACCCCTTGAATATAGCAGCTGCACACCACAAATGCAAGTGGTTTAAGACTCATGCGAAACATTCCACAAGCTCAACTCTTAAATGATCTCTTCTCCATATAAAAACAACGCAAGTTGTTGTCTCCTAAATGCCATGTTAAAGCGTGCTAATAAAATGATGCAGTGCCCCCGGTAAACGAATGCAAATACAGCGACCGCACATCGTTAACACGTCCCTGGAGACAGCTGCGGCATAACTTATTTTAAATAGGTTCTGTAACCTCCAGCTGCACTGCTTTCTGGGTCATCCGGGAAATCGGCTTCCAACCGGAGGAAAAAAAGAAACATGCCCGAATGAACCCCCAGCATCAACCCCTTCAGGAGGTTGGTTAAGTGGAGATGTATGCCCTGTTGGCCATCATCATCATCATCATCATCATCATCATCATCATCATCATCCGCGTAGCAGAGTTCTAGTCCTGAGTATTTCCTGGCTGTGGTCCAGGCCGGCTCATCCCTGAATACCACCATACCAGATCAGAGGCTCAGAGCTGCAGGTAGGCTTCTGGCTACACTTTATTATGCATGTGTGTGTGTGTTTGTGTGCTTATGGTTGTGGTTTGTGTGTGTGTGTGTGTGTGTGTGTGTGTGTGTGTGTGTGTGTGTGTGGTGTGTGTGTGTGTTTGTGTGTGTGTGTGTGTGTGTGTGTGTGTGTGTGTGCGTTGTTTACGTGTGTGCTTATGTGTGTGTATGTGTGTGTGTGAGTGTGTGTCTGTGTGTGCAGGCATCTATCTGTATGTGTGCATATGAATGAGTGAGGTCGAGGTAGGTAAATGCACAAGGGAGGGAACGAAATGGCTGGTGAATAAAAGAGTGGGCACCAATTGAGGACACCTTTGCTGTTTGTGTGTGTGTGTGTGTGTGTGTGTGTGTGTGTGTGTGTGTGTGTGTGTGTGTGTGTGTGTGTGTGTGTGTGTGTGTGTGTCTGTGTTTGTGTGTGTGTGTGTGTCTTTTTTTCCCATAGGGAATCACAGTCAGCAGTGCAAATAGAGCATGGAAAATCATGCATGTGAAGCAGAAATTCTCCCCCACGTCCCGCCCATCTCTGGCGGATGCGACTCCCCTACCCCATAATGCTTTCCCATTTCCACGTGATCCCATGTATGATGCACCGGTTAAGCCCCATTAGGAGCACATCAGGAGTTACAGCGGGATGTTTACCAGGGCGTTGGGTCACTGTTTAGCCTTTGAACACCATGGTTCCTTCCTTTCGGGGCTGTTTGCCGGGGGGGGGGGGGGGCGTCTGACCAGCGGCAGTGAGTCACCAGGCAGCGTGCAGAGAAGACCCCGTTGGGCGGACACGGTTGGACATGAGAGGTCTGGCCGCTCACCTGACCTTTTCAATGTTTCCAGTTTGTGGAACGTGTCTGGACGTTTAGGGGTTGTGATGACATTCAATTCAATGTATTCAAACCGGTACACTCCTTCGGTCATGCCTCTGAAGACCATGACTGCAAAGGCAGAAGAACAGATATATGCTTTTTAAAGGTATTACTTTACAATATTCTGGAGAGGGGCCTTATGTAGCAAATGTTTACACATAGGGTAAAATAGATAAAATGAATAAATAAAATGTATATCTTAGTTACCCATGTGGCTGTTGGGGACAAGCATACATGAAATATGTTTGACAATTGTGCAGAAGAATGTAATATGAAATGTCCCCCATATACTTGTTGCATATGGCCATGATAGATAACCTATCTATAACTTTAAAACACAATTGTTCAATCCCTCGTTCAGGCAGCCGTGCTGAAAGCACATTGCAGGCGGGAGCTCTAACAAGCTAATCTGTCCGGGCAATGAGATAATTATACTCAAAAACAATCCCTCTGCAACTGCTACAATTAAACTAAATACACTGCTATGTGGTGCTATGAAACCCCAGTTAAAGACTTGCGCTAATCCATCCCTTTGCTCTCATTCCCGACGAGCATGGGAGAAAACAGGGAAAGCCATTAAGGAGCTCTTCCCTAAAGCAATCCCAGGAGTGGGGAGCATGGACTATGTACTGCTTCACTGGGACTGGCAGCAAATTATGAATAAATCCTGGGGTAACTGATGAATACAACATTCCCAACAGTCCCTTTATTTATTCAATAAAGAGCGAAAAAAGACAAATAAAGACACAGAAATGAAGCTGTTTCCTTGATTAGTATTGGCTGGAAGTAGAGAAAGAAGGCTATGACTAAAAGTCTATTGATTTTCAAGGGTTGCGTATTCTCCAATAGAACAAGCTCAGAGTCTATAAAAGAGCCAGTGCAAAAATGCACAGGCACTTCAAAAGCTATTTAGCCTTTCTACCAAAATCCATCATAGAAAAAAGCATGACAATGCTGTCTTTCCAGTATTTTATATTTTTACTTAAAATGGGACTACAACCAAAGAAAAAGACTGGATCAGTTGGAGTGACGGTGAATCTTGGAAAGCTACCAGCACCATGAGTGGCATTTCACTAGGATATTGTTTACGCTCTTAAATGACCTGTCGGCAGCCCTTAAGATATCGCTCAATCAATCAACCAATCAATCAATTATAGTTGCATGCATAATCTTTTAGTGTGTATGAACATCAAGCAAACCCATATGGGACTACTCAAATATCTCAGTCTCTTTGAATGTGTATCCCCCAGTAGCAGCTTAGTCATCGAGTTAAGCACAGCGTGCGTAATACCCACACACCTACCAGTATGTGGTATGATTATAATTGACATAGCATCATACCTATATATAAATATATTTATATAAATATGTCTCTCTGCATCCCAATCTCCAAACAATCATCGCTTGAAGACTGACGTTATATCCTTCCGTTCCTGAGTGATGTAAGCAATCAAGCAAGATGGCAAGGCTTTTATACACTCAAGTGCTTTTAGTATGATGGCTTGTATTACTGCAATAGTATGTCTCAAAGTGTGGCAGAGACATGCAATCACCTACCTATACACTTCAGACACAAATCAACAAGGAGCCTGAACAATAAACGGGCCCTTTCTCTAGGCTAGCTGACATTGTTAACTACGCCGTCATTCAGCTCCTCAGCCAAGGGTGGTTGAAGAATTTGCAGTGGTAGGGGTGCTAAATCAAAACCCATGTCCTTCTTCACACATTGTCGGTCAGGACTCTAGTCCGACAGTCAAGCCAAGTCCAGTCAAATCCAATCTGTTTATAGATCCCTCCGTTGAGTCGCACGGCGCTTCAGCGGTTTGACAGCACTTCATAACATTCAACTTATAACCAGAAAACTCGGACAAAAGTCGCCGGGAAAAGAAATGACTCATCAACACATCAACAAGGACACTTTCGTTCAGGATGGCTAACTAACAAGACATTAGTGATGAAAGTGTCTGACTTTTCATTTTACAAGAGAGACGTCGGGATGCTACATTTGAAGACAGGGGCTACCATCTGGACCTGACTTTCATAGCTTCTAATAAAAATCCATAAACCAGAACAACCAGTTGCACTGACAAACCATTCTTCACCATGATTACAAAATATACGCCTATAGCCACAACTGTGAGAAACACAATATTCTGATAAAACAGTTGTGGCTAGTAGAGAACATATGGGATTCTATTTTTACGAGGAAGCGATCCACGTGGATTTTATATATTATTTGGCCTAGGCTCAACTGGTTTGAATTAGGTTTACTTGTGATATGACTCATGAAAATGGTATTCTGCAAAACTTGCCATCCCTTGACATGCCAATTAATGCCAACATATTAGTTTATTTTGGTTCTAAAACAGTTCATTACTGAGGAAACCTTGGTTTTAGTCTAGGAATCAAATTGCATGAGTCTAATTATTTTAAGAACTATATACATAAGACTCAGAAACACTAGCTTTACTTTGTTCCACTACTTGAAGCAGCAACTTCCTTTAACACATATGCATGGTCTCTGATACCATAATGCACACATTATATCATATCACCTGTTTCACATGGTCTCTGATACCATAATGCACACATTATATCATATCACCGGTTTCACATGGTCTCTGATGCCATATAACACACATTATATCATATTCACAATGATTTATGGTCTCAGATGCCATAAGGAAACTGTTATATCATTTTAACCGTTTCACATGCTCTCTAATGTGAAAATTCTCGAATACTGAAATACATCTCTGACATGATTAATGGACAATTTAAAGATACAAGTGAAGAACCTAATAACAGCAATAACAGATAAAAAAAGTTAACCCATAATGCCTTATGTTATTATTCTATGAGGTTTAGCGGGTGATACAATTATTGTGTAATAGATTACAATCATATCTCGTGTGAAAGAAAACAACACTGTTTCAGCCCATCTCCGGATTTAATTTAGTTGAAATAGTTTGGACATACATAAATCACCATGCAACGGATGGCCATAAAATAAAATGCGTTATCTCAACCACTTCACCAAGTCAATAAAAATAGTTCATGCCCCATTCATTTGAAATGGGAGTAATAGGATAGCACAACATTGCAGATAGTCTCTGGATAGTGGCTCTGGGGGGTAAGACACATCATAAGGGTCCTTCACTGCCTCCATAGATGGGGATGGATTTGCACTCCAGGGTTTTTAGAGTCACAGAATGCAGCAAATCAAACTGTCAGTCTGGGGGCATACAGACCAGGCCAGGGTGAGCCTGGACCTTGGCCTGTTTTCTCTCTCTTCTCTCTCTCTCTCTCTCTCCTCTCTTCTCTCTCCATCCTCTCTCTCTCTCTACTCTCTCTCTCTCTCCCTCCCCCTCCCCTCCCTCTCCTCTCTCTCTCTCTCCCCCTCCCTCCCTCTCTCTCTCTCTCTCTCTCTCTCTCCCCCTCCCCTCTCTCTCTCTCTCTCTCCATCTCTCTCATCTCTCTCTCTCTCTCTCTCTCTCTCTCTCTCTCTCTCTCTCTCTCTCTCTCTCCTCTCTCTCTCTCCTCTTCATCTCTCTCCTCTCTCTCTCTCCTCTCTCTCTCTCTCTCTCTCTCTCTCCCCCCCCCTCCCTTTTACCTTCCACTGAGAAATCTTCCAAAAAATCGTTCAAAAAAAAGTATAAATATTAAAAACTGTAAAAATAACCAAGACAAAAGACAAAAGCTAGACATAAACAATGAAAAGAGAGAGAGAGATTCAACAGTTAGGCCTGGGGCGCTGGGTAGCTGACAGAGGAACAGGTTGTGATTTACAGAGACAATTTTCCAGGATAATTGTGTGCATGGTCTGCTCTTAGGGACAAGAGTCACTGAGGAGCCCCACTCTCCCTACAGGGTAGAGAGGGGGACTAAGCTGTGGCATTGAATATCAGTAAAGGCCGAAGTAGCGGAAACTTGACACTAAAAATCGATAGTTTGACCTTAAACATTGGAAAATAACTCACCTTTATGAGACATTGTGCGCCGATTGAACTTTTCAATAAAAGGATGGCATGAAGCGATTAGGCTCCACACGTAATGGCCAGGGTCAATTGTAAGTGGATAAGCTTGTGCCACGGCAGCTCTCTCTCTGAATGATTTAACGAGTTAATTTCTTCCGTTGTGCAAACCAAAGAAAACATATGACATGATAATATAATCATACGGTCTGGTTGCTCCTCAGTTGTAGGATAATTATATCATTCATTACACTGTTCCTGGGGACTGGAGGCCCATGTGAAATTCGAGTGGTAATTACTTGATGGAATTATGAAAAAATCACAAAACAACAAACACAATCGTTTAGTTAGGTTAACCCGTGAGGATTTGAGTGCGGGACTGACTAGCCTAAGGTAGCTTCACATAAATACTGAATTATCTTGAATTAAAGTTGGTGAAGCAGTGTTCATAGAATAGTCTCAGGGGTCGTGTGTACAGTACGGTACACAAGGATGAATAATGGATAAACATGATCTAACTTTGTCTTAATGTTGTTTAGGGTTCGTTCTCCTCCTTTCCACCTGCTGTCCTTCGACTTCTCATTCCCCCATTCCCCTTACGTCCTTGTCAATCTTTCCCCCTGCTTTTCCCCGAATCAGTCTGTCCATATCTACAAGTTCAGTTCCTTTGTTCCCTTGTCTGTTTATTGTCCTTGTGTCTCTATGCCTCGAGGTTCCCAAATTCTAAGTCTTTTCTGCCAGTTCATGAAATGGAGATTTTTGAGTTTCTTTATCAAGGCCCTTTGTTAGGTTTCCCGAGTTGTAGTCTACGTTTGGATCCTGTACTACAGTGTTCCACTGCCCTGCCAGCAGCGGACTCGACAGATGGTGCTTCGACACCAAAAATAATACATTTAAATCTTTTTGATTTTTTTTTAATCCTTTTGTATTCCCCACAATTCCCCATGTATTGACATGCTTTAGCTCTCCTTTGAATGCACAGAAATATTTAAAGTGGTTATCTAAACCTTTCCATTTGTACTCTGTTAGCCTTATATCTGCTTTAGGTAAGATTTGAGCATTAAGATCAGAAGAAAGAGCACGATTTTGAAACCAAACAACCCATTAAACCACCCCTCCCTCTTGTCCCCGTCACTCCCTATGTTTCTCAGCCTTTGGGAAGTCTTGTGTTTCACGTACCAGTGATTGACAGGCCTGATGGATTCCTGGAACCAATCAGGGGAGATATGCCCTCCAGAAATGAGCCGGAAGCCTTCTTAAATCTAAATTGGCTCATCCAGAGGCGGACACAGTCAACTCGTAACAGATATTCTCAGAAAGCAATTCACTCATTGAGAGCTGACAAATCGCTAATCCATTTCTCACAAATGACACTCAAATAATAGATGTTAAATCTTACCTACGGCCTCTTTAACTGATGGATCGATAGATGTGATGGATCGTTAGCTGGATGGGGGTGATTATTAATTTTACTCCGCAAGGTGTAACGAAGGGAACTCCTGCCTGCAAAACAAGACTCAGGCAGGATAACAGAGCTAATTTATCCAGGCAGTCATGCTGATGGACGGACAGACGAAGAGAGAGAGAGAGAGGGAGAAAGAGAAAGAGGTAAAAGGACATGGCTCTGATGAAAGACTATTAGAGGGGCCACCGGCTACAGCATCACTTCCCTGGTTGCCCGGACTTTGCACTACCCATTTGATGCTTGGGAAGAGACAAATTAATGTTTTTTTGGTCAAATAAATTGTCCCTCTCCACCTGACATTCATGAATGAACATTTATCGTAAAAAATCCCTCCCAAATGTTTTATGGGGTCTCTTAGGGTATGTGTGCAAGCCAGCACTCTATGCCAGGGGTGTGTAATCTAAAAAGTTAAATAAAGGCAGGAATGTAAGTATATGAATAATGTTTTGGTCCATCCTTCACAAGGAGCGCAGTTTAACAAAAAAGACAGTGGATAAATACAATGTATCTATACATCTATCTATGGATCTATTCATCTATGGATCCATCTTTGGATCCATTTATCTATCTATCCATCAATGGATCCATCCGTCAATGGATCCATCCGTCAATGGATCCATCCGTCAATGGATCCATCCGTCAATGGATCCATCCATCCATCCATCCATCTATCCATCCATCTATCTATCTATCCATCCATCTATCCATCTATTGCCGCTTTTCCACCGCACATGTAGCTCGACTCGACTCGACTCGACACGACTCGACACGGTAGCAGCACGGGTCGTTTTCCACTGCAAATAGTACCTCTGGACGTGGGCGGGGTCGGCTGCGCGAAAGGGCCGTGACGTATTTTTGTACGCGACGCAAACAACACCTACGCAACCCACACATGTACAGAACCCACATAACAACTATGGAGGACATCGATAACATTACTATTATTAGCTGGCATGCTGAAGAAGTTGAAGAAATGGAATATGTTGGCTGCGGCGCTGCTATGGCTGTTACCAGCATGGTTGCCATGTCGCTCTCGTGACTTCGTCCCACTCTCTGGCCAATCAGTGGCCGGCCGTCTGCCGACGTCACCTTTTAGCATCAGCTGAGCTCGCTTGGAACCTAGAGCGAGGCGGTACTAAAAAAAGCAGCCACTTCAGGTACCAGATACCATGTTTTCGCGGTGGAAATGCAAAAAATGCGAGCTGAGTCGAGTCGAGGTCGAGGCGTGTCGAGCTGGTACCATGCAGTGGAAAAGCGGCAATATGTCTATCTAGCCATTAGTGATGGGTTGGTCACGAACGATTCGGTCAGAACGAACGAATCCCGAAGGTGAACGAAGAGAACTGATTCCCAAAACAAGAGAACTGATTCTTTTTTCTTTTTTTTGAAACACATATCAAAAATATGGTCACGTAAATTAAATATACAAACGAACAGAACTTCGTCTCCCCGCGATTGATTGAGTCTAAAACGTTCTCAACGATTCAACCAATGAGAGTACTACAGCAGGTAGCAATCGCGTTGCCATGGCCCATAGGTAAACAAATGATAAGGCACTGCCACACAAGTTAACTAATGATCGCTGTAGACTTCAATATCATGCAAGCACTTTGTTTTCTTTTTATTTAGATCTACATCACAATTGCATTCTTTAAGTAAGTATTGTTTTTACCTACCATTACGAGTCTCGTTTGCTATGTAGGGTATTCGCATAATGGTTCTGCTGCTGCTTGCTTACGTGCTTCACTGATTGTTAGCGCTACTTGGAAGACGCCATTTCATTCTTACAGCACCCCGTTATGTATTAAGGATATTTATGAAAAAAGGCATGTATGTGCTTTATATATAAGCTTAATACTTACACTTAAACTGGGTAATTTCGCCAGAACATTAGAAAGTAGTAGGCTACATGCATGTTGATCACCATTTATTCCATGAATTCCGATTCCCTGCCAAATGACGTAACAGATCATCTGACTTAACGAACGAATCAAAGAAACAAATCAAACGAACGAATCGTGATAGTGAACGGTATGTATGTATGTATGTATGTATGTATGTATGTATGTATGTATGTATGTATGTAGGTATGTATGTATGTATGTATGTATGTATGTATGTATGTATGTATGTATGTATGTATGTATGTAGGTATGATGTATGTATGTATGTATGCATGCATGCATGCATGCATGCATGCATGCATGCATGCATGCATGCATGCATGCATGTATGTATGTATGTATGTATGTATGTATGTATGTATGTATGTATGTATGTATGTATGTATGTATGTATGTATGTATGTATCTATCTATCTATCTATCTATCTATCTATCTATCTATCTATCTATCTATCTATCTATCTACCTTTCTATCTATCAATCTATCTTTCTGTATCAATCCACTGCATTTAATTCGATTTTTCAATATGCAAGGACATTCAAATATGTGGATGTTTTGGTTTAAAACACCATTTTAACAGTTCTTCCAGGACCACTTCAGTACTTAAGTCCTCAATACACAAGCTGTCCGGTCCAGCCCCAAAATATTCACCAGGCTCCACCAGTCTAATTGTCCTAATCAGAGGACAGCGTACTTCATTATGTTCAATACAGCCTATTCACGTTCATTAAAATGACAATGATCATGCATCGCTTGAAAGAGCTGCTGCTGTTGTGGAAGCTTTTAACCGGTAGTGACATCTCTGAAGCTTATCTTTTTTGACAAGAGGTGCCTGGTAGAGTTACTTTGCGTGTGCATGTGAAATAGTGTATGTGTGTGCGTGTGCGTGTGTGTGTGTGTGTATGTGTGTGGGTGCCTGTACATGCATTTGTAAACCAAATGTCAAGGGATGTCAACCTCCCACACTAACAAGTGTAGAGCTAAGGAGGATAGGGAGCTTGTTCGTTTGGGAAACACATTTCCCTTGTGGTGTCTAAAACCACTCCAGGCACACAAATACACGCACACATACAGACAAACACTCACCCACACGCACAAACACACAGACATGCACATGCACACATACGTACACACAAAATGGCTACAAAAAATAGATAGAAAAGACTGTCCAAAGACAGCAGTGCACTGGGTTGAATCTAATGGAACTTTTATTTTGATCGAATTTCAGTAAACAGAGATATGGTTCCTCTGGAGATATTTATGATTGTGTGTGTGTAAGCTTGTTGATGGGGCTTTGTATGCGTATGTTTGTGTGTGTGTGTGTGTGTGTGTGTGTGTGTGTGTGTGTGTGTGTGTGTGTGTGTGTGTGTGTGTTTGTCTGAGTCTGTGAGTCTGTGAGTCTGTGTGTCTGCGCACATAAACATGTCAACTCTGCATTTATATCATAAGGGATTCGCTCTTAATTGTTGGCATGTTGGCTCCATTTTCTTTTTTTTTTACATATTTTTTCCTCTTCCCAAATGGTCTCATATATCCAAATGTTTTGCATGGGGTTCTGGAGGCACAACAACATTAGCTCTGGCGGGAAGCCTCTCTGCAGGGCGGCCTGGCCACGGCGCCAGGAGCCAATTCCCCCGCTGGTATTTCAGCAAAATGTTCTACACTCTTCCAGTCGGGCTAGCATCATTAGCGCTTCCCATTTGCATCCGCTGTGCTTATTAGGCTGTGGATGTGCATAATATTATCACACACTCCTCCGCCGTCACTGCCCAAAGGCGGCGGCCGAGCCCGCCCCAGCCCGCCCGCTGGGAGGGGGGGCTGCCTGGATACTGGAGTAAAGCAGAACATCATGAAGGGATGCAGTAAGCGCAGACTTCCTGCTTACACACTGGGCCACGGCATCGCCGCTTACAGCAAACATCTGACTTTTAGTTATTCCCTCTTTGAGGTAGAGTGGTTGGTTTGAGCTGGAGTGTCTCAATCGAGGGGAAATGTCGTTTTTTGTTTTTGTTTCTGGAGGATACTTGAGAGGCAAACTTGATGAGGATCACATGTGTGATATGGTGGTTATAACTGGAGTTGGGAGCATCCAAACACAAGAATGATAAGAAACAAAAATGCCTCTCGATGCTGGGTTATTCTCTAGAGGGTTATGTTCATGGTCCATAGGGTGTCATATATACACATGGTTTAAAAACACACACACACACACACACACACACACACACAACACCACACACACACACACACACACACACACACACACACACACACACACACACACACACACACACACAAAATGATGGATCACTGGCCATTTCATTTCTATACAGCGCCACCGCGGCGCCTTGCTGAGGCCACGCTCTCATGTTAACAGCCTGTCTCTCTGGTGACACACCATGCAGTGCTGCTGAGCAGGGGAGACGCGGCCACCTGTGAAACCCCTGGAGGCTCTTAGCGGCGCGCTCTGGATATAGCATCACATAGTGTGGACCGGCCTGTCACACGCTTGCTGTTGTCAGCCCAACGCTGGCCGCCTACGGCCTGTTACAGTCAGGCGTCAGTCCTCCATGGCAGGTCAAGTCACCTGGTTATCTCTGGACCCCGCACTAGACCTTTATAGAGCTGCTCCCCAGCGGTGTCACGCCAGCACTAACACAGGCCTCGTTCAGGTCGTTAATCGGAGGCGGCAGACACATAATCAGTGTAGTAATGAGCGACACCTGTGTCCGTCCCCCCACGAGGCCTCCTTGAAAAGGGTCTGTTATCGATAAGCACGATGGCACCGTCCCCTGAGACTCTGGAACCAATGGAGTGATTTAGAGAGGTGCGACAACAACAACGTGGTCTAGGACCGGGGGTGTTGGCGTGGTTACACTGATGCTGTTCAATTTACCGGGGCCTTGAAATGCAAGACTGTGTGCTTCCTGTGCAATCGCACTCTCCCTCGGTGTAAAATAATCAATCAATGCATGAATAAATTAACAAGAAAAATAAGGACACAGCGATAAAGAGCGGGTGAGAGACAGATTGGGGCAGAGAAATTGCAGATCATTAGTATGTCAAAGAAAATATGCACTGGGAAGGTTAACATTAGGTGTGATTTTTTTGTCAGTACATTTAAAAACACAATACCCAAGACTGTTTTATTCCCCCTTTTATTTATTTGCATAATTCCTGATTTAAAATGACCTTAAGTCTGTGTCTATTTATAGCGGGAAGAGAGAGATGTATTGTGTTCACATGCGTAAGTCATTCTGAGCACTCTCTTACTTGGCATTGGCTAAGAGGTAGTATTCTGTAAGAAGCCATTAAGGTAAAGTCATACGCATAATTAGCTGATAACTGGCTGTTCGCCAGTCCATACCGTAAGACATGTCTTACTCCTATGTAATTGCCCCCAGTATGGCTGGATTATCCCTCATTTTTACACCATGGTGAGGCATTCATCTTTGTCAAGCTACACAATCCATGCCTTCGATTTTTCACCGCTTCACTAGCTGTTCAGTAACTGTCGCTTGATGTTTCTGGCGCTGAAGAAGATGTAGCCCACTCAATTCTCCAATTAATAACCAGAGCTTTATATCCTGTTGGATGTGGTTGGATGCAGATAGAACTGGCTTTATGACTGATTCGGTTGGCCTCTCTTTCCAAGAGACGACCAATCAATGACTTAATTAAAAAGGTTGCATGGGGGGAAAAAAGGCAATCATTCACCGGCATAGAGAAGGAGTAATATGTTGCCATTCTACCCAGCCCACGGATATTAAATGACCCTCCATGCCCTGACGAGTCCTGGCGAGGAAAAAAATATGTAAAAATAATAATGAAGAGAAGAGTATACTAATGAGTTGACCAAGAGTACCGGGAGGATGCAACCCCTCCAAACAAATGTCTGTGTGTGTACATAAACACACACAGACACACACAAACAAATATCCACACTCCCCCATTAAGAACAACGTATAATGCCTTAACTTCTCTGGAAAAAGCTTGCATAAAAAAAAGCAGGAAGTGCTCTGTCACAAAAACAATCGAAAAATAACATATTCTGTAAATATTGTAAAACAGTGCCCCCTTGTGTCACCAAAGAGACAAACAACCCCACTGTCTGTTAGTGGGGGCGGATGAGGGGATTTTCCTCCTTTGTATTTATTTGGAAAAGACATTTAAATGATCTCTTCTGAAGGCAGAGAAAGATTAGAAACATCATAAGAACAACAATAAGAAAACACAACAAGGAATAATTTGTTTTTGCAAATTTCCCTTCTGGGGGAAGAACATGAAGTGAATAAAACGATTGCTCTGATAGAAACGTTGGGAGCGTATTCAATGAGTCAACCTTGGCAAATGATAAATAACAAATAGGAACCTAATGCGACAGAAGACGACAGCATCTTCAGACTGCTATTTGAATTCCACCGAGTAGCTGGATGAATATTTGATGGTGTTCTGTGTTCACCTTGGAACGGAGAAAGCACTTGTGGTATGTGGAGCGTACCTCATCCAACCCTGACGCAGCCGTAATAACAGCTACTTATTCCCCTTTAGAACTGCACACCGGCAGAGGAATCCTCTGTGGCGACATGCCGTCATTAACCTGACTTTGACTTTCCTTAATGTCTGTACGTGCCTTTCTGATTCCCCCTGTAGATGATACAATTGGAAGGCTTTCTAAAGGAATGGAGCGCACCCCACACATTCCATACATTAACGCCTTTGTGCTTTAAGGTTACGTACAGTGTTCCCGTTACTCTGAGAATGGCAAAAAAAAAAGAAGTTACATTTAAATAAAGGACAAAAGGGCTATTTGTTAGAAAAATGACAGGACAGCTGTTTCTATCATGGAAAGTGGCAGTTTAATTAGACTTACTGCCCATGTTATTGTATATGGTAATATCGGTTCAATACATGACTAGCTTTAATTATGTGCCACAGCCAGGATCTGGTGTTATAGTCACTGAAACCCACTCTGCGTAAGTGTAATCCATTACACTTTCTAATTATTTACCAGCGTCTATTACATCATGGCCCTGTGCTTCTTTGGCATGATAACATTATACTTTGTCTTTCCAGATACAATTTCTGCCAAATGTGTCCTATAAAGTGCCAAACGATGGCAAGCATTTACAACTCGGAGAAGACACGGCCAGCACTGGCATTTAATTAGCCTTTCCCCTCACTCTTTCTATACCGCTTGTGTGTCTCACCCTCCCTCTCTGTCTGTCTTTCTTACATACAGATAGGCCGGTTCCACAGCCTGCTGTCTTTTCTTTGCATTTGTCTGGCTAACTGTATGTCTTTCTTGCCAATAAAAGGAACAATTACAATCTTTGCCTTATCCTGTGTGTCTGGCCGCCTGCATGCCTGTTTCTCTGATTGTCTGTCTACCATGTCTGTCAGTCTGTGTGTATGTTTGTGTCTGTCTGTCTGTCGGTCAGCCATCATGCCTATCTTTCCACCATTACGACTGTCTGTCGGTATTTATCTGACCTTTTCCTTTTGGGAGCCATTCTGTCTGTCTTCTGTCCTTTTTCTCAGTTTTTTGGACCCAAAACAGTGAACTGCTCTCCAGGAGAGGACGGCTACGAGAGAGGAGGGTGGGAGGGAAGGGGAGGGGAGGACAGGAGAGGAGAGGGGAGGGGAGGGGAGGAGAGGAGAGAGCAGGAGAGGGGAGGAGAGGGAAGGGGAGGAGAAGAGAAGAGCGGAGAGGAGCAGAGAGGAGAGGAGAGGGGAGGAGGGGAGTAGAGGGGAGAGGAGATGAGAGGAGAGGAGAGGGGAGGAGGGGAGCGGAGAGGAGAGTGGAAGAGGGGAAGGGAGAAGAGCGGGAGGAGAATTGAAGAGGAGAGAAAAGGAAAGGAGAGGAGAGGTGAGGAAGGGGTGAAAGTGAGCCCCCCCAGTGGGATGGCTGTCTGCCACTCGGTTGTAAATCTAGCCGCGTCCAGGGGTGCAGGCAGCAGAAGAAGAGGGGCATCTGGATCACTGATCTGACTGTGGGATCACTTTGTGCCTGGGGGCAGACTTACTGCAAGCTGAAGCCCAGGTCGTGGCTGTGAGGCCCAACTATTGACCCAGCCGTCTGCT